>NC_081529.1:34740039-34990039 GCF_030273125.1 Centropristis striata
TCTTTTTTGGTCATTTTTTTTGTCTTTTTTGGTAATTCTGTCTTTTTTAGTAATTTTGTGTATTTTTTTTGGTCTTTTTTAAAAATAATTTTGTGTCTTTTTGGTCAGTTTGTGTCTTTTTTAAATAATTTTGTGTATTTTTTTGTAATTTTGTGTCTTTTTTTGGTCATTTTGTGTCTTTTTTAAATAATTTTGTGTCTTTTTTCGTAATTTTGTGTCTTTTTTTAATAATCTTGTGTCTTTTTAAAATAATTTTGTGTCTTTTTTAGAAATTCTGTTTCTTTTTTTCATCATTTTGTGTCTTTTTAAAGTAATTTAGTTTTTTTTATCATTTTGTGTCTTTTTAAAGTAATTTAGTTCTTTTTGGTAATTTTGTGGGGGTTTTTTAAAATAATTTTGTATCTTTTTTATTAATTTTGTCTTTTAGAAATTTTGTGTCTTTTTTTATTAATTTTGTGTCTTTCTTTAGTAATTTTGTGTATTTTTTTGGTCATTTTGTGTCTTTTTTTGGTCATTTTGTGTCTTTTTTTAGTAATTTTGTGTATTTTTCTTTGTAAATTTGTGCCCTTTTTGGTCATTTTGATACTGCCTCCAGCGGCCCCCAGGTAACATGAGTTTGAGACCCCTGGTTCAGATCGAGCAGCACAGCTGGAGAACGTCACACTACACCAGCCCGGCCTCGTTTGGAGTTGTATCTTTTCAGGCTTTTTACACTGAGTGTTCACAGACACTAGTGTAAACATCTCTCCAGTTAACCCTGCAATCCTGTGACCTCTCACCTTTCTTCTCCAGCTTACGGATCATCTCCTCCGATTCCTTCTGCTTGGCCCGGTACATGCTCTTCATCTCCTCAATCTCACCATTTTTGCGGTCCAGAATCTAGGAGGGAGGGAGTGGGAAATTGTTTTTTTAACACTCACTTGAGAATATTCACTTTTTTTTTTACTGTTGAGAAAGTGGAAGAAGCTTGCATACATTACGGTTCTCCATTTACCCATTTAAGGCGGGAACATTACCGCATTTCTACCATTAAAACTGGGGGGCACTGTTGCGTTATTCTACCATTAAAGCCGGGAAAGTGGATACGTCGTTTTGTAGTATTTGTATTTTTTTCCACCTATTTTCGGCCTCTTGGCCAATTAAATGCATCAGAATACATGTGGGAGTGTCGCAATGCATCATGGGACTTTTCCAGAACTTTGAAATCATCACCAAAAAATGACACAAAATGACCAAAAAAAAAAGAGACACAAAATGACAAAAAAAAGACACAAAATGACCAAAAAAGACACAAAATGACTAAAAAAAGACACAAAATGACCAAAAAAGACACAAAAGGACAAAAAATGACCAAAAAAAGACAGAAAAAGACACAAAATGACTAAAAAAAGACAAAAAATGACAAAAAAAAAGACACAAAATGACCAAAAAAAGACACAAAAAGACACAAAATTACCAAAAAAGACACAAAATTACCTAAAAAAAGACACAAAATGACTAAAAAAAGACACAAAATTACCAAAAAGACACTAAATGACCAATATAATGGTAGGGGAAACACTGCAGTTTGTTCGGCCTCAAGTATGCACACGATGGATTTTGCTAAAAATGCTGAACATTAACAAAATCCATTGCATGTTTACAAACAAATCTCACAGGGCACATTTACATTGAATAGCAGGTCTATTAAAAAAAGGCACTCAAAGTCCAACTAGCTATTACTACATGTAAATAATCAATGTTTTCTGATGAAGTTAAAGGATTATTGTTTGTGAACAACGAAACAAAACCAACCGTAGATTTTAAAATGTTATTTAAAGGGACGGGGAACATTTAGTGTACATAATTCACTGTATGACCTGACAAGACCTCATCCTCCACATGCCTATCTAATAATGCTAAAGAGGCTCCAGGCTAACTGGGTGAAACACCATCTGAGCGAACCACCTGTGCTGAGGTGTGATGAGGTAACTGCATCTGCTGGCTGCTGCCATCTGTGAGTAATTAGTGAAATAAGGCCATGGAGAGCTGGAGCGGCAGTATTAAAGGACTGTCTAGCACTGAGGAGACGCTGCCTTGGCTCAGCTAAATAATGTGCATATGTACAGTGTGTACATTATGCAATTTGTCTGAGGGTGTGTCTGCTGCCTGCTGTGGTAGTAAGCACATCACACATTTATAACAGGTTGTAAACAGACTCACAAGGGTGGTTTTCTGCCCCAAAAGTCTCTCTAAAAGGTGTTTTCTCTCGGTATGATGAATCCACAGTCACCTGGCTGAAGTGTACTCACACTTAGGACTGGGCGATATATCCATAGAAAAAATGTCAAAATCAAATTAATGAGAAAATAGTCAAAATAACGAGAAAAAAGGTGAAAATGAGAAAAAAAAAATGTCGAAGCCACGAAGAAAAAGTCACAATGATAAAAAAAAAGGTTGAAATCATGAAAAAAAGTTCAAAATGAGAAGAAAAAAGTAGAAGTCATGAGAAAAAAAAGATACAAAAGACACAAAATGACCAAAAAAAGACACAAAATGACCCAAAAAAGACACAAAATGACCAAAAAAAAGACATAAAATGACTAGAAAAAGACACAAAATGACCAAATAAAGAAAGACACAAAATTACCAAAAAATACACAAAATGACTAAAAAAAGACACAAAATGACAAAAAAAAGGACACAAAATGACCAAAAAAAGACACAAAATTACTAAAAAAGACACAAAATGACCAACTAAAGACACAAAAAGAAAAGTGTCACAAATGTTGTAAAAATTACCAAAAAAGACAAAATTACCAAAAAGGATTCATTCATTCTGCTCAAAAAGTTTCTCTAAAAGTTGTTTTCTATAGGTATGATGAATCCGCAGTCACCTTACTGAAGTGTACTCACACTTAGGGCTGGGCGATATGTCCATGTCAAATGTCAAAAATCAAATTAATGAGAAAAAAGTTGAAATAACGAGAAAAAAGTTATGAGAAAGAGTGAAAATGCAAAGAAAAGACAAATAAGCCACAAAGAAAAAATCAAAATGAAAAAAAAGGTTGAAATCATGAAAAAAGTCAAAATATGAAAAAAGTGTCAAAGTCACGAAAAAAAAGTCAAAATAACGAGAAAAAAGTTGAGGTCAAGAGAAAAAAAGTCAAAATGAGAAGAAAAAAGTAGAAGTCAGGAGAAATAATTCAAAATGAGAAAGAATGAGAAAAAAGTTGAAGCAACAAAGAAAAAGTCAAAATGAAAAAAAAAAAGGTCGAAATCATGAAAAAAAGTTCAAAATGAGAAGAAAAAAGTAGAAGTCACGAGAAATAATTCAAAAAATTAGAAAAAAAGAGAAAAAAGTTGAAGCCATGAAGAAAAAGTCAAAATGAAAAAAAAAGGTTGAAATCATGAAAAAAAGCCTGAAATATCGTGATATTCTTTTAGGGCCATGTCGCCCAGCCCTAATTACGCGTCCAATTAACAAGACAGAACAAAACCAACTCGTCCAACAGAATGTCATGCTCAGATTTTCCATCAAGTATTGCCCCAAAGCCAAAAATGTCTTTCTTTCTCACATTTTGTTCTACCCAAGTGCACTAATAATATGCCTCTCTGTGAGAATGGGATGGGCTAGATGAAAGGAGGACGGGGCGCATGGCGCAAAGGTCACCAAACATTTAGGGATACCCAATTTTTTTCCATTTGGCGAGCCCAGAGAGATTGTTGTCTTTTTAGGGGTCCACCAAGCGAGACGGTGACACGCTGTCAGGTCCAGGGAGAGTGCACTACAAGGTGGGAAATGACAGCTTTTAGGGTGCTCATTTGAGGCTTTTATACCACATCCTAATGCAGGGGGACTCCAGCCTGGTGGTCCGTGACTTTAACCAACATCACCAGAGAATGGAGGTAACACAGCTACCAAACCTGGAGGAACAACATGAGGAGACTCTCGAAGAACAGAGACACAGAAAATAATCTAAAAACAAATACACTTATTCATTGCCAACTATTCTGCCCTACAAAGTCTACATGGGTGTAAGTGTGCTTATGTGTGTGGAAGATAATAACAAGTTATGTATGTTAATAATGGTAGTAATAAGTTTATATACTACATCAGTGGTTCCCAAGAGGGGGGTCGCGAAGCCCTCTTGATTTTAAGGGATGTAATAAATCTAATGCGTTAAATATAGATGAGTCAGCATTTAATTCATTAGTGGGACGAAAACAACTAAATAAGGGCTACATTAAACGTTTATTCACTTATTTAAATAGAAAAATCAATATAGAAAAGTTTAAAAATAAAGGCTATATCGCGAGAATAAGGACATGTGTAACATCCCTCCTGCAGTATACACAGGTAACCTCACCTAGCGGTAACCTCACCTAGTGGTAACCTCACCTAGCGGTAACCTCACCTAGTGGTAACCTCGCCTAGTGGTAACCTCACCTAGTGGTAACGCCAACTAGCGGTAACCTCACCTAGCGGTAACCTCACCTAGTGGTAACCTCGCCTAGTGGTAGCCTCACCTAGCGGTAACCTCACCTAATGGTAACCTCGCCTAGTGGTAACCTCATCTAGCGGTAACCTCGCCTAGCGGCAACCTCACCCAGTGGTAACCTCACCTAGTGGTAACCTCAGCCAGCTGTAACCTCACCTAGCGGTAACCTCACCTAGTGGTAACCTCACCTAGCGGTAACCTCACCTAGCGGTAACCTCACCTAGTGGTAACCTCACCTAGCGGTAACATCACTTAGAGGTAACCTCACCTAGTGGTAATCTCACCTAGCTGTAACCTCACCTATCTGTAACATCACTTAGAGGTAACCTCACCTAGTGGTAACCTCACCCAGCGGTAACCTCACCCAGCGGTAACCTCACCTAGTGGTAACCTCAGCCAGCTGTAACCTCACCCAGCGGTAACCTCACCTAGCGGTAACCTCACCTAGAGATAACCTCACCTAGCGGTAACCTCGCCTATCAACAGAAACACAGAGCTAATGGGAAAATGGCGAAGCGTCAGGGAGAGGAAAATCCTGAATATCTCAAAAAGGAAAAGAGAGGGTACCATGAAAGTCACATTGAGTTCGGCTTCATAGAGGCAATGGACAATGGGGGGGTCGCCAAAGTTTACAATGGTAAAATGTGAGTCCCTCAAGAAAAAGGTTGGGCACCACTGTACTACATTACTATGTGTTATACATACATACATATATATAAATATTATTGTTGTTATATAACTGAATATAGTAAATTAACATAGGGAGAAGGGGTGGGATTTAATAAGCTTTGACTCCTTTTGAACACATATAAGTGTTGAGTCTTGTTGTTTCATTTTGTGTTGCTGTCTTGTATTTATTGTTGTTCGTTTTGTTTTTAATTGTGCATCTTTTATTTTGATCTATTGTTCTTCTTCACCTGAGGTTATTAAGTATTTCAGAAGTAAACACAGTAGTGATCCACAACCATTAGCCCTGTTCCCTCAATGACCAGTAGCCTTTCAGCAGCCGATACATTATTCATAAGGAGACTAATTAAAACTAAACCGAGCTTGCCCACCTTCCATCAGTGCACCCCTGAATCACTCCCCCTTTTGAAGCCATTAGAGGGACAACTGGGTAAAATTCTAAGGAAATTAAATCGGACATAACTCGCAATCTGTATGTAATTAAAGAGAGCGAGAGAGGGAGAGAGAGCGAGCTGTCATCCTGTCTCTTGTCAAACACAAAGACGCAATGGGCATCTTAAAGTGGAGAGAAAATTGGAGTGTTTTTCCCTTTTATTAAAAGCTTCTGTGGCAGCAAAGGGAAAGTCACAGCGAGGACGTGACAGATCCCAGATATACTTGATCTGCAGCATAACTGATGGGCACCGAGTGTGAAATAAACCAGCTTTACCGCTATTTTCACCAGCCGACAAAGAGCTTTGAAGAGCTGATTATTAGCGGAGTGGGGGCGATGAAAGGAGAAGAAACACGTTCCTTTCCTTTTCATTAGCCACCAAATAGAATCAAGAGCCAATGATGGCCGTCGTAACAAAAGTTAACTAGTCTTCATGAGCTCTCGAGTTAACAGAGCTGCCTGTCCAGCGTCCCCAGGAGGAATTATCGCCTCGTTTCAGCCTCGTTTATATGTTAGAACTTGATATATACGTGCAACAATGAGGATTCTGCAACATTACTGACTCAGTCTGGGTTTCTGACACTTAATACACTGCAAAAAAGGTGTGTCTAAAAACAAGATAAAAACAGTAAATCTGAGGGAAATGATCTTGCTGCATGGACAGATAATTTACCTTGACAAGATTTCTTGAATTAAGATTGTTAAATATAGAAATAAACATGTTGAACGCTTAAAATAAGAAATTAACTCTTAAGGTTCTAATAGTAGTCGTCGCAACGGATTAAACACGGGAGACGCAACTGTGGCCGCCGTCGCACAGCGTCTCCGCTGATCATAAACATAGTGATGGTGAATTAACCGGCATCACTAACTGTACACAGAGTGTCTGGTGCTTGTTGTAAACAAACAGAGATCACTAAGTGAACACCTCCTGCAGCAGCAGCACATACACACTGTACTGTTACAGAGCTAACTGTTAGCCTGTTAGCACATACACACTGTACTGCTATAGAGCTAACTGTTAGCCTATTAGCACATACACACTGTACTGCTACAGAGCTAACTGTTAGCCTGTTAGCACATACACACTGTACTGCTACAGAGCTAACTGTTAGCCTATTAGCACATACACACTGTACTGCTACAGAGCTAACTGTTAGCCTGCTAGCACATACACACTTCACTGCTACAGAGCTAACTGTTAGCCTGTTAGCACATACACACTGTACTGCTACAGAGCTAACTTTTAGCCTGTTAGCACATACACACTGTACTGCTACAGAGCTAACTGTTAGCCTGTTAGCACATACACACTGTACTGCTACAGAGCTAACTGTTAGCCTGTTAGCACATACACACTGTACTGCTACAGAGCTAACTGTTAGCCTGTTAGCACATACACACTGTACTGCTACAGAGCTAACTGTTAGCCTGTTAGCACATACACACTGTACTGCTACAGAGCTAACTTTTAGCCTGTTAGCACATACACACTTTACTGCTACAGAGCTAACTGTTAGCCTGTTAGCACATACACACTGTACTGCTACAGAGCTAACTGTTAGCCTATTAGCACATACACACTGTACTGCTACAGAGCTAACTGTTAGCCTGTCAGCACATACACACTGTACTGCTACAGAGCTAACTGTTAGCCTGCTAGCACATGCACACTGTACTGCTACAGAGCTAACTGTTAGCCTGTTAGCACATACACACTGTACTGCTACAGAGCTAACTGTTAGCCGGCTCTGTGACTGCAGCCAGGAGAGACTGCTGCAGGAGGAATGTGCCGCTTCGACTCGTTCTTACTCTTCTTAACGAGCCGCCGGACCCTGCAGCTCGTTAAGAAGAGCCGAAAAGTTGCTAATTATAGCAACCAAGTCGCTAAGTTGGCAACTCTGCTTCTCCGGCTTTTACAAATGGTGCGTGTTGTTGTGGCGTCTAGTACTACATCACATCCTGCTTAGCGTTCTATCCAATCAGCAACCAGGCAAAACACTTTTATGTTGTTTTGCACCACTTATGTTGAGACTGGGCAGTATGTAGGTCTGGAAGAAGGAAAGCATATCTGTTCAATGTGCTGTTCGACTGATAGAGAAAACTGCTTTCACTTTGTTTTCTGTTGTCTTTAAGTCAGAAAAAAAACGCACAAAATGCACAAAGAATGAATTCGCTATTACTAAAGTCTAAAAAAAACGAGAAAAAAAGGCTTTTTATTAGGATAAACTGTAGGTTTATAGCTGTTCTCTTTAGTGTACAGATCATTTGGGACAGTTTATTTTTAAAATTAACTCTCTAATATGCATTTTTTCATAAGATATGAGCTTGAGCAAGATGTTAGATTGAGCTAGTGAAATGAAGGTGCTGAGTATTTACTTCCTTTTAGTTTTGATTCTTACTTTCTCAACATCTGCATCGTGTCTCTGCTGCAGCTTCAGTTTCTCCTCCTGGTGCTTGGACTCCAGAACTTTGATCTTCATCTCAGTCTTGAAACACAAAGAAACACAAATGTCAAAAATGCAACACTGTGGATTTCTGGAGCTCTCTCCAGTGAATCTGTTTGTATATATTCATACATGAGATGAAGTTGCAGGCAGTTGTAAGCAAAAAAAAAACATCTGCTTGGAGGGAAATCTGACTTTATAGCAGGCTACAGAAGTAACATATTTTCTAGGGAGTTAAACATTGATATCTGTATCCTAACAAGACACGCCTTGGAAAAAAAATCATTTATAGAGACGGGATAACAGAGATAACATAAATCTGGATGAAAGAAGTTTTGTGTTGTTTTTTGTCATTTAATGCCTTTTTTGATCATTTTGTGTCTTTTTTTGATCAATTGTGTCTTTTTTTGGTGATTTTGTGTCTTTTTGGTGATTTTGTGGGTTTTTTTTGTCATTTTGTGTCTTTTTTGGGCATTTAATGTCTTTTTTGGTCATTTTGTGTTTGTTTTTTGGTCATTTAATGTCTTTTTTGGTCAATTTGTTTCTTTTTTGGGCCATTTTGTGTCTTTTTTGGTCATTTTGTGTCTTTTTCGGTCATTTAATGTCTTTTTTTGGTCAATTTGTGTCTTTTTTGTTCAATTAGTGTCTTTTTTGGTCATTTTGTGTTAGTTTTTTTGTCATTTTGTGTCTTTTTTTGGTCATTTAATGTCTTTTTTGGTCATTTTGTGTTTGTTTTTTTGTCATTTTGTGTCTTTTTTTGGTCATTTAATGTCTTTTTTGGTCATTTTGTGTTTGTTTTTTGGTCATTTAATGTCTTTTTTGGTCAATTTGTTTCTTTTTTGGGCCATTTTGTGTCTTTTTTGGTCATTTTGTGTCTTTTTTGGTCATTTAATGTCTTTTTTTGGTCAATTTGTGTCTTTTTTGTTCAATTAGTGTCTTTTTTGGTCATTTTGTGTTAGTTTTTTTGTCATTTTGTGTCTTTTTTTGGTCATTTAATGTCTTTTTTGGTCATTTTGTGTTTGTTTTTTTGTCATTTTGTGTCTTTTTTTGGTCATTTAATGTCTTTTTTGGTCATTTTGTGTTGTTGTTTTTTGTCATTTAATGCCTTTTTTGATCATTTTGTGTCTTTTTTTGATCAATTGTGTCTTTTTTGGTGATTTTGTTATTTTTTGTCATTTTGTGTCTTTTTTGGGCATTTAATTTCTTTTTTGGTCATTTTGTGTTAATTTTTTTGTCATTTTGTGTCTTTTTTGGTCATTTAATATGTTTTTTGGTCAATTTGTTTCTTTTTTGGGCCATTTTGTGTCTTTTTTGGTCATTTAAGGTCTTTTTTGGTCAATTTGTTTCTTTTTTGGGCCATTTGGTGTCTTTTATGGTCATTTTGTTTCTTTTTTTGGTCATTTTGTTTCTTTTTTTTGGTCATTTTGTTTCTTTTTTAGGCATTTTGTGTCTTTTTTTGTCATTTTGTTTCTTTTTTGGGCCATTTTGTGTCTTTTTTGGTCAATTTGAACTTTGATCTTCATCTCAGTCTTGAAACACAAAGAAACACAAATGTCAAAAAAAAAATGTAACACTGTGGATTTCTGGAGCTCTCTCCAGTGAATCTGTTTGTATATATTCATACATGAGATGAAGTTGCAGGCAGTTGTAAGCAAAAAAAAAACATCTGCTTGGAGGGATGAAATCTGACTTTATAGCAGGCTACAGAAGTAGCATATTTTCTAGGGAGTTAAACATTGATATCTGTATCCTAACTGGGGTTTTTTTTAGAGACACGCCTTGGAAAAAAGTCATATATAGAGACAGGATAACAGAGATAACATAAATCTGCATGAAAGAAGATGCAGTGTGTCCCGTCTTGCACACGAGCGCAGCTGATGATGAAATAAACCACATTAACATTTAAAAACATTTATCTGTGTGCAGAGCTTCAAAAAACAGCAGAGTGAAGCTGAGATGAAGTGTGTGTTTTTGTGTGTGTGTACATGTTTGTGATAAAATCTTCAGTCAGTCCATAGTAAGCACAACAAAGTGAAAGCCTCTGTGTGTTTGTACGTGTTCTTCTGCATACACATGGCAGTTAATCATGAAGAGAGTGACTGTTTTCATTTGAACACAGTGTTTTCAGAGGATCAGAAGTTCAGCCTTGTCATGTGCATGTTGGAACACATCTCCTGAAGCTCGTCAGCTTCTCCGTCTTAGTCAAACAAAACCCTAATGACCTGTTCTTCTATGCTCCTTTTATCCAAAATGATCCATTAGTCATTCGTCATTACTGGGAAATAATTATCACATGTCTGGCGTGACAATATTATTCACAAATATGGCTTGTTTTGAAAGGCGTTCCCTTTGTCTGCAGCGAGATAATAACACTAAATGACAGACTTTTTTTAGGTAATTGATTAGTTGAAGAAATCCTGTGACTAACAGTCGGTTAACCCAGCGATTCTCAACCTCGGGGCCCGGCCCCGATTGGGGTCGCGAGATGATATCTGGGGGTCGCCAAATCATTTTGGCAGTCAGCTCTGTCTCCACTGTGTTAAAGTCTTCATGTGTTTTTGGTGATTTTGTGTCTTTTTTGGTCATTATGTGTCTTTTTTTGTCATTTTGTTTCTTTTTTGGTCATTTTGTGTCTTTTTTGGTCATTTTATGTCTTATTTGGTCATTTTGAGTCTATTTTTGGTCATTTTGTGTCTTTTTTAGTCAATCTGTGTCTTTTTTAGTCATTTTGTGTCTTTTTTGGTCATTATGTGTCTTTTTTTGTCATTTTGTGTCTTTTTTTGGTCATTTGGTGTGTGTTTTTGGCGACTTTGTGTTTGTTTTTTGTCATTTTGTGTCTTTTTTGGTCATTTTGTGTTTGTTTTTTGGTAATTGTTTATTTTTTTGGCCATTTTGTGTCTTTTTTTGTCATTTTGAGTCTATTTTTGGTCATTTTGTGTCTTTTTTTGGTCATTTTGTGTCCTTTTCTGCTTTTTTGTCAATTTGAGTTCTACGACCAAACAGAGAGACATGGGGACCCCATTTAGATATCCACTGAAGTTACCAAATATAGTTCTTCGCCTGATAAAGGGTTAAGAATGACTTTATTTGAGGACAGCAGCCCTGTGAGGCTGCAATGCTCAATACACATATTCTATTCGCTTTAGAGTCTTGCCACTAGTGGGGCAAAAATGCAAATGTTTGCCAGAGGGTGTGCCAGAGAAAAAGAGGAGGTTTCTTTTATGTAAAATAAATGCAGTTTATCCTTTGAGAGATTTGCATGGCAGTCCTTATTATCTGGTCTGCAGGTCGCATTAAAGGGACAGTACCATATCAGTCTTTGACAGTAACAATAACAATACATCTTTCCTAATTTCTTCTGTGTCTTCTTTAACACAAGCCTAACCTTAGCCTAATTACTTGTTTTCTTAACCTAATTTACGATCTACAATAGTTTGCAGGAGAAAACACGACTAGAGGTAGGGCTGCACCATTATGGCTAAAATGATAATCACGATTATTTTGATCAATACTGTAATCAAGATTATCAATCACGATTATTCATCGTGTTAGTGCAATGATAATACAGATGTTTTCCCTATTTTTAAACAAACAATAGGAATAGACAGATAGATGATAGATGATAGATGATAGACCAGAAAAAGTCGCTGGATTTGTTGCCAGTCACTTTTTTAAAAAAATAGTCCCTAAGGGGGTCTGAAAAGTCACTAAATATTGTTGGCAACACTGCTTCGCCGGCTTTTACAAATGGCGCGTGTTGTTGTGGCGTCGAGTACTACGTCACATCCTGCTTAGCGATCACTCGTTATTTGTTTACTTTTTAGTGTAGAGCTAACTGTTAGCCTATTAGCAATTTGCAGACTGGACACTAAGGGCTGAACATTCCCTCCGGCTCTACAGCTGGGAAAGACTGCTGCAGGAGGAATGTCCCGCTTGGACTCGTTCTTACTCCGGCCTCAAAAAGTCTCCAATAACACCAGAAAAAGTCGCTGGATTTGCCGCCAGTCGTTTTAAAAAAAATAGTCGCTAGGGGTGTCTGAAAGTCGCTAAATATAGCAACAAAGTCGCTAAGTTAGCAACACTGCTTCGCCAGCTTTTACAAATGGTGCGTGTTGTTGTGACGTCGAGTACTACGTCAGATCCTGCTTAGCGATCGCTCGTTATTTATTAAGGCAACTACATGAAACCTTAACTATGCGTTCGCCCCCTGGTGGTTGGAGGACTACTGGTGTAGAAAGTGTTGATTAGATATGCAGAGCCGCATTTTAAAATGGAAATATCGCCGACGATCAGGTTAATTTAATCTAGTGAGAGAGTTCCCGTCCGTGTTCGGTGTGACATCAACCAGCTTTTAAATGACATGTAAAAACTTAAAAATTCACAAGTGGGGATATTTACTAACATATTTCATGTTGTACAACAAAGCACAAACATCTCGTGAACCACTGTTATGTTCTGTGTGAGCTTTGCCTGTATTTGCCTTTAAGGGTAATTGATTATTTTTTCTTGTTTGAGTCCAGCCTTTGTTCTCATAGGTGGATTAGGTCACATGACACTGCAAGGTCATAATGTAGAGACTTTGATCATAAAAGCATTAGCTTCTTCATGCCATGCAGTCTGCTTGTAGCTTCCAATATTTGCAATATTTGATAGCAGCTAGCTATTTGGGACCAGGCTATTTCCTGGAACAAAATGACATCACTGATGCTTAAAATCAGTTTTCCACAATCGAAGGATGGAAATCATACAGAAACTCCTTCCATTAGTGAGATTTCTGGTTAGTTTGCTACAAATGACACACAAGATATCTCCGCTCTCAAACACATAACACATGGAAAAACAAAAAGACCCTTTGACAGAAAGACGACTGGCCTTTTACTTTGATGTCGCTCCTCATGTTTAGTCACTGTCTGTTCTGGTGTGTTAATCAACCCCGGAGCAGGGTGACAGTGTTCTTCCTTTGAACGTGTGGTTTCTGTGTGTGAACATGTCGGTGGTTAACAACATCCCAAGGCTCGCTCTTGTTTGTTCTAGTCATCAAAACAATTAAGTACAAAATTCCCACGACATTGCTTGGCACAGTCGAACCACATTAGACCTTCTCTTGGTAAAAATCAAAGGGTAGCTGCTGTGATGATAGCCTGGATGAAAAATATGATTCAACAGTCAGTGCGGTAAAGTGTATAAATATTAATACAATACAGTCATCAGCAGCATGCTGGGTGTTAGAGAAAATATGTATCCATAAATCTATAAAATCCAAAGGGTTTGAATTTTGTCAAGATGTCAGCACTCTTTTTTTGGATGATCATAATTTAGTTAAACCAAAATAAAAGCCCAACTAAGATTTATAAAATTACCTTCTGGATCAGCCAAATCATTTTGGAAGTCAGCTCTGTCTCCACTGTGTTAAAGTGTTCATGTGTTACTGTGTTTTCGTCTTTTTGGTCATTTAATGTCTTTTTTTGGTCATTTTGTGTCTTTTTTTGGTCATTTTGTGTATTTTTTTGGTAATTTTGTGTCTTTTTTGGTAATTTTGTGTCTTTTCTGGTCATTTTGTGTCTTTTTTTGATAATTTTGTTTCTTTTTTGGGTCATTTTGTGTCTTTTTTGGTCATTTTGTGTATTTTTTTGTCAATTTGTGACTTTTTGTGGTCATTTTTTGTCATTTTGTGGTCAATTTGAGTCATTATTTGCTTAATTTTATGTAATTTTTTTGTCATTTTGTTTCCTTTTTTGGTAATTTTGTGTCTTTTTTTAGTCATTTTGTGTCTTTTTGGTAATTTTGTGTCTTTTTTTGGTAATTTTGTGTCTTTTTTGTTAAATTTGTGTCTTTTCTGGTCATTTTGTGTCTTTTTTGTCATTTTGTGGTCAATTTGAGTCCTTTTTTGCTTAATTTTATGTAATTTTTTAGTCATTTTGTTTCCTTTTTTGGTAATTTTGTGTCTTTTTTCAGTCATTTTGTGTCTTTTTGGTAATTTTGTGTATTTTTTTGGTAATTTTGTGTCTTTTTTGTTAAATTTGTGTCTTTTCTGGTCATTTTGTGTCTTTTTTGTCATTTTCTGGTCAATTTGAGTCATTATTTGCTTAATTTTATGTCATTTTTTGGTCATTTTGTGTTTTTTTGGTCATTTTGTGTCTTTTTTGGTCATTTTGTGTCTTTTCTGGTCATTTTGTGTCTTTTTTTTGATCATTTTGTTTCTTTTTAGGTCATTTTGTGTCCTTTTTGGTCATTTTGTGTCTTTTTTGGTCAATTTGTGACTTTTTGTGTTCATTTTTTGTCATTTTGTGGTCAATTTGAGTCCTTTTTTGCTTAATTTTATGTAATTTTTTGGTCATTTTGTTTCAATTTTTGGAACTACTGTTCTAGATGCCTCTCCTCATTATTGCACTTCAGCTACATTTATCCACTGTATCCTTGACAAAGCTCCGTTAAATGTCTGAGTCTTTGTTCTTGATTTACCACCATTTCTTGTGCAATTGAGGCGACCACAGGAGACCTGTCAGAGTAGAAAGGAAAAAGCAAAAAAAGAAAGTGTGAGAAAGAGAGAGGGAGAGAGATGGCAGTGATTGAAAAGCAGAAGAGTAAGTGGAGACCTGATTCTGCCGGCGCCCAAAAAGAAAAGAGAGAGAGAAAAAAAAAAAAAAAAAAGCACATGTGGGGGTGTCACTTTCTCATCCTCTCTTCAAATGCTCTTTGGAGAAAGTTTGTCAAACTAGATCAGGGGCGTTTGAAACTTGTTTATAAAGGCGTCAGTGAAGGAAGGAGGAGGAGGAATGTCGTACACCTAAGGCGTCTGAGATGCCTTCAATCAGCCTGACTGGGTGGTACAGCTTTTTTCCCTCTTCTCTTCTTCAGAGTTGTAGCGAACGCTGTAAGATGCCATGTTTTTTGACACTCCGCTCTTGAAAGGATGAGAGGGTGGGAGGGAAAAAGAGGGTAGTGGAGGGGGTATATGATAGAGGGAATGTGAGGAGAAGACGGAAACAGTTGCTTTTTTTTTCTGTTTTCTTAAAACCCGCGCGGGGGTCAAGGCCTTTTTTCCTCACAGGGATGTGTTCACAAATCGTCTGCTAACTGTTTAGGCTCCACAAAGCAAGGTTGCGTTTGTGCATCTCCTTCGTCTTGCCTGAGACGTACAATGTCCTGGTGCGTCTTTCATCCTCGGTAAACACAGATGCTCGAGGATAGTCGGTATGCAGCATTCTGCTATCTACTGAGGAGCAGCTAGATGTCATTTCCACACTCTGACAAGAAGTTAATTTACTGTAGTCTGTCCAGATGGTAAGGTTGGATAAAAAAAAAAACTTTGGTTACAATTGAAATCTCTGAGGTGAAAAACAGAACTCTCATAGTTTTAAAGAAGGCTAGTTCCAAACACAAAGTAAAGTAAACAGATGATTGCTGATATGAATACATCAAGCACAAAAGAATCAAGTACAGAGGACAGAAATGCTTGAAGTAGTAACTTTATCATTATGGAGCCCTGTTGGTCCCTCGTGTCTCTGGGCCTGAAGCAGTCCGGTCCCCTTTAAACTACTAAGGCTCGCTAGCTTGCTCTTTTTTTAGCTTTGAAAAACGTTCAGATAAGAAAGGCTATGGCCCTCTAAATCACAGGCTGAGAGCTCAAGCTCCATCCCAGAGGATCCGTAGATTAGAGAGACTGCATCATTACGGCAAAAGAAAGCTAAGGGGTCTGATCCCCAGACAGGGTCTTGTGATCATTAGAGTGCCACTGCTTGACACGAAGACACTCATCTAATGTGCTGTGCCTGCTGCCAAAAATCCCTCAGGTCAGGTACCATGGGGTTAGCTAGAAGACAACATGCTCACCCTCACAAGAAAACTGTAAAAGAAAGACGTGCTGCTTTAAAGCCGGAGTATGGAACTGTTGTCTCCCAACCTCTGGCATTGAGAGTAATTATATAAACACTGTCATACCGCCATACTGCTAGCTAGAGCTGGGCAATATGTCAATATTAGCCGTGTTTCCTTTAGGGGGAAGAGTGGACACTGGGAAAGTCTCAGGCCACGCCCTCTCTAAAGTCCACTCGTGTCTCCATTTAAAGACTCTGGAGGTGTCGTATGGTTTTCCATCATTGTGACAGATTAAAAACGGGAGACGCAACTGTGGCCGCCGTCGCTAACTGTGCACAATGTCAGCAGCTGATTATAAACAAACCAGCAGGGCTAATTATGCACAGCGTCTCCGCTGATCATAAACATAGTGATGGTGAATTAACCGGCATCACTAACTGTGCACAGAGTGTCTGGTGCAAACAGAGATCGCTAAGTGAACACCTCCTGCAGCAGCAGCACATACACACTGTACTGCTACAGAGCTAACTGTTAGCCTGTTAGCACATACACACTGTACTGCTACAGAGCTAACTGTTAGCCTGTTAGCACATACACACTGTACTGCTACAGAGCTAACTGTTAGCCTGTTAGCACATACACACTGTACTGCTACAGAGCTAACTGTTAGCCTGTTAGCACATACACATTGTACTGCTACAGAGCTAACTGTTAGCCTATTAGCACATACACACTGTACTGCTACAGAGCTAACTGTTAGCCTGTTAGCACATACACACTGTACTGCTACAGAGCTAACTGTTAGCCTGTTAGCACATACACACTGTCCTGCTACAGAGCTTACTGTTAGCCTATTAGCACATTCACACTGTACTGCTACAGAGCTAACTGTTAGCCGGCTCTGTGACTGCTGCTGGTAGAGACTGCTGCAGGAGGAATGTGCCGTTTCGACTCGTTCTTACTCTTCTTAACGAGCCGCCGGACCCCGGTGGATTTGTCTCCAGTCGCTTTCTTGAAAAACAGTTTCTAAGTGGGTCTGAAAAGTTGCTAATTGTAGCAACAAAGTCTCTATGTTGGCAACACTGCTTCGCTGGCTTTTACAAATGTTGCGTGTTGTTGTGGCATTCAGTACTACGTCACATCCTGCTTAGCGTTCTATCCAATCAGCTACCAGGCTTTTTTCAGGGGAGAAAAAAGACCCTGCTCTTCTACAGGGACGAAAAAAGTCCCGACAAAAGCCCGCTCCGGGCAGCTCATATTCAAATTAGGGGCGTTTCGGCGAGTGAGACCCGCCTCATTCTGGGTATTGGACTGTAGTGGAAACAGCCATATTATGCCATTTTGCAAAAGTCAATATCCAGTCTCATATCACAATATTGATGGTGTTGTCTTCACCTGGTTTTAAAGGCTGCATTGCAGTAAAGTGAAGCAATTTTCTGAACTTATCAGACTTTTCTAACTGTTCACTCATTCAGCCATTATATGTACATTACTGATAATTATCATGTGAAAGCACCAACGTTCCTGCATGTTAGGTTATCAGGTAAAACAGGCTGACTGACATAGCCTTTAACCAATCAGAGCCCAGCATTATAAGTAAAAGTCCTGCACTCTAGCTTTAACGGCCTATCAGTATCTCCGTCTGTGATCACATGACTGCGGCCTATGGCTAAACCTGACTCATCAGTTGGACGCCATTTAATTGAATTTCCAAATAAAGACCAAGCCCTCATAATTCTGAGCACTTCTTGGGTGTGCTGAAGGATTAGCAGGACTTTGTTGCTCCTGCCAGACATTTTTCATAACTCACCCATAAGCAAACACACTATATAAGCTAAGTGACTCAAAGCAATGTCTGCTTGCGGCAAAGTTTCTCAGCTGCCACTCATTGTTCCATAGGAAAAGAGCAGTCAGCGTTCTTATCAATGCAGTCGGTGGCTTAGCGGGAGGATGAGTTCGGTGTGAAAGCTGAGATGTTCGTTAAGCTGCCGCCAGCTTAATGACATGTGGCGTGTATAACGATTTAAACCTGGGTAAATTTTCAACTAGGCTTTTGGGATTAAAAGGGAAGTGATGTCACTGTGATTTCCTAGACTGGACCTAGACAGCCACGCAATGGCGAGGTCGGACAAGGCTTCAGCGGTTCTGCAGGAAAGCTTAAAGTGGCTATTGGGGATGATATGGTTAAGGTGGGATTGGTGACTCCAGTTACTTGGATAGAAAGTGTGTGTGGTAACAGCTGTATCCTCTAAAATCCACCTCACACTCCTTTAACCCTCTGGGGTCTGATATACCACAGAATATTTACTATACCCATGTTTGGTATTTGGAATTTTCTTAGCACAACTTCAGCATGATCTGACAATTATTATTAGTTTTTTTACTTTAACACACTTTATTAACCCTTTGGAGTTTGGGGCTATTTTGATGGGTTTTCACTGTTTTTAATTCTGCCTGTATAAACGAATTAAAAAATGTTGGTATCATTTTTTTGAACACAACTTCACCCACTTATCATTTTAACTTACTGGATCAACATTTTGTACACAAAAAAAAACACACAAAAAAACCCATAAAACACACAAAAAATGACAAAAAAACATACATAAAAAACATTAAAGCACAAAAAATACACAAAAAATGATTAAAAAAGAAAAACACAAAAAAATACACAAAAACCCCCCACAAAAATCACACAAAAAACATTAACCCATTTAGGCCTAAAACGCCTGTAAAAAAAATGCCTGTAAAACCTATATTTGAGAGCTTATACATGTGGCTTTTATAAGAAGTTGAGTTTATTTGTCCAAACCTTCAATAAAGTTTTTTTTTTTTTTTTTTTTTTTTGGGTTTTTTTAAATCAACCTGTTGCATTGCGACACTCCCACATGTATTCTGATGCATTTCATTGGCCAAGAGACAGAAAATAGGTGGAAAAAACTACAAATACAAATACCGGCTTAAATGGGTTAAGCACAAAAGATTGCATTAAATGCTGAATGCACACTGTAAAAATCAATAAAATCTCTGCAAAAACTTCAGTAAAATCATGTTACACTTGGTCAAGGTGGTTTTTACCTTTGCTCAAAAAGAGTTAATGTGCTAAATGGGACATGGAAACTTTTGGAAAAGCCAAAAGTTTAGAGCGAAGCTGACAGCAGGAAACATGCTGCTGAAGTTTTTACGTTGCAGCATCATGAGGTGTCGTGCTCCGGAGCTTTCATGGACTCCAGAGGGTTAAATGCTAATGGTGACTCATGATCAGTCGGGGCATCTTAAATAATAAAAACTAAAAGGGGCTTTACAATAGCATGTCATAAACCACAGACCTATTATGATTCCTCTTTTACAGGGCAGAAAGGGACTTAAAAGGGATTTCCCAGAACCTCACAAAGGGAATCAGAGACAACTGAGACAATGCAGCAGAATAAAGGGGAAATTCTGCATATGGCTGATGTCATTAGATTTGTTACTGGACAACTAGACATTTTAAATGCATACGTCTAGCATGTTTTCATTACAATCCATCCACCAGGTTATAAAATATTAAACTACAAATACAAATGCCAAACTCATTATGGTGCAAGAGGAAACCTCAGGGGATGTGGGTAAGTAAAAACTAGAAACAATGTGTGTAGAGATCAAGGTTATAATAGTTTTGGATTTTTCATTAGTTTTAGATTGAATTTCGTTGTGAATTCTTGTTTTCAAATTCAGTTAGTTTTAATGAGTTCTAAGAGTGAGTTTGCTAGTTTTAATTAGTTTTTATTTTTGGGAAAATGCTTAGTTTTAGTTCAGTTTTTATTAGTTTTAGTTGTTTTTTATAATGGGGTATTTGTTGGGTCCAGATTCAATAAGGTCACAATAAATGTTTCCTTTATTTCCTTTGTCTGATCCATCTCAGCCCCAATAAGTTTACTAAGTCATAAAACCAGATACATGAAATAGATTTCATATCAACCAAAAAGGTTTACGTATGAAAAAAGTTGACAAAGACGAAAACGAAGGACATTTTCACTATAATTTTAGTTAGTTTTAGTTAGTTTTGTAACCATGAAATACAGTTTCAGTTAGTTATGGGTTTTTTTTTTTTAAAACTCCCGTTTTTTTATTTAAAATCTCTCGTTTTTATTTTTATTTAGTTAGTTTTCATAAACTACAATAACCTTGGTAGAAACTTTAATAGCGATCTATCCAGTAGTTGCTGAGATAAAATCAGTCTGGATCACACACCATATCAAAGAATAACTGTGACATCACCCAGTGGTTTGTTGCCAACTGTTCAGACGCCACGTTTTGTATTTTGGCTGTCACTATGTTGGTTTTTTGGACCCAGAAATGACCATATTTGGATGAGTGGAGCTATGAAGAAGCAAGGGCTGGATCTGACTGAGAACCTGAGGACACAGCTGTGGTAGTGACACCTAAAGCATATCCTAAATGGTTAAATGGTAAATGGACTGCACTTATATATCACTTTACACTACACACTACGCTCATTCATGAGCAATTTGGGGTTCAGTATCTTGCCCGAGGATACTTCAACATGTCGGCTGCCATGGTCGGGGATCGAACCACCAACCTTCCGATCAGAATGTGACCGCTCTACCAACTGAGCCACTGGGCGATGTGGACCAAAAGTCATATCCCGATATATTCAGGCTGAACATCTTATATACGATATATATCCCGATATTTTTATCGCAAAGAGAGAGAAAATGTTCAGTCAAAGTCAAAAGCCAAATATGACATGTCACAAGTAGTTTTATTGAAACCACTTATTTAAGTGAAGATAAATACTGTATAACAACAGGAGCACTTTTTAAAAAAAATCAAAGCTCCATAAAGTGCAAATTTAAATAAAAATATATCTTAAATAAAAGATGAAGCTTGCCTGGAGCAAGGATCACAGTGCAAATTTGAACTATATCGATATATGTGATATGGTCTAATTCCATATCACATATAAAATTTATAAATATATCTTTTATATCGATATATCGCCCAGCCCTATAATCGATAATGAAAATAACCGTTAGTTGCAGCCCTACTTAACATTACAGGCTTCACACGATTATAAGCAAGACTTTGAGTGGGATTGCATTGCTGTAAATTGAACTGGTGTACCTAATAAAGTGGTAACTGAAGTAAAGTTGGTGTGAAGAATAAATATGGTCTTCTGAGATGTGATACATTTATATTCCCACCACACACACGCAGCTGTATGTAGCCAGTCAGCTAGTCTGAGGCAGGATCAAACAGCATGGGTTGCTGCTTTAATGTTTTCATATTGGTGTTGCTACACTCAATATCAACCCAGCAGCAGACCAACAGGGTGGATGTATATGGGGGAATTGTGTGTGTCCATGCATGAGAAACACACACAGATCTTTGTTAAGACGTGTCAACATGCCAAGACCATTGTTGTCCATCATGTCTCATATCCTCTTTCCCCATTCTGCCTCCATTCTCTACACTCTCCTGGGTGATTCTCATGAAGCCAGTCTAAGTTCTGTCTGTGAAGATTACAAGGACATACTGTATTAAACTAGATATATTTCACCTTTATATGAATGAACAATATAGCCAGAATGAGGCACAATTCATTGTTTTGTGCTAAAATAATATTTTTTGATTCACAAATTCATTACTGTAATGCGTCCAGATAAAAATGTCATGGTTTCCCCCACACTTATATACAATAAATATTTAATAAACTTTATAAAAATAAATATACATTTGTGTAAAAATGTATAATTTAACAGAATATAATCAAACATAATGGTTTTTAACAATGTGTGAAGAATAAAATCTGAATGAAAATTGATGAGAAAAAATGGTTAAATGTTACGGTAATGATAGAATTGTTTGCATTAAAAATGTGTATGTTTTAATAAAATACATTTTGGTGCTAGATGACCAAAAAAAGACGCAAAATGACTTTAAAAAAAGAGACACAAAATGACCAAAAAAGACACAAATTGACCAAAAAATTACATAAAATGAAGCAAAAAAGGACGCAAATTGGCCAAAAAATTAAGAAAATGACCACAAAAAGTCACAAATTGAACAAAAAAGACACAAAATGACCCAAAAAAGACACAAAATGACTAAAAAAAGACGCAAAATTACCCAAAAAGACACAAATTGACCAAAACATTACAAAAAATAAAGCAAAAAGGACTCAAATTGGCCACAAAATGACAAAAAATGACCACAAATAGTCACAAATTGACTTAAAAAAACACAAAATGACCACAAAAGACACAAAATGACCAAAAAACACAAAATTAAGCCAAAAAGAACTCAAATCAGCTGAGTACCAGCTATCCTTGAGCATATTTAAGTGCTTGCCAAGGAAAGAAAAAAAAAACCTTTCGCTGTTTTTTTTTATTATTTAAGTGTGTTACGGTAATGAATTTACCTCACAGTGTCTCTAAAAATGTCAGAAAATACCTTAAAATTCTTTTAAAATATTATAAATTCATATTACACAGTGACTTTAGATTGTATATGTTATAAAGGGTCAAAGAAAATATGTATTCAATGCTTTTGGGTTATTGCTATGAGCTGCACCATGTTCATGAGAATCAGCCTCCTGGTGAAGCCCATCTAACTGACTGGAGCGTTTTCCCCGAGCAGACATGAAAATCCACGGCTATTACAGCCAAGTCATGCTCAGTTTTATATTTAACAGTGCGGGAAAAGGCGGTGGGGGGGAAGAGTGGTGGTTCGGCAGAGGTGGGGAGGGGCAGAGGGGACTTCAAAGCATGCTTTCAGAATGGGATTTTCAGCTTAAATCCACATAAGGAAAAAACTGTCATCACTGGGAGAAGGCATTATTTTTGTCTCCTAAAAGGAACGCTCGCCTCGGCCATTTCAACAATACAAACCATGCACAAAGATGTATGTACATGGCTGTGGGGGCTTCTAATGCCATAAAGCAGTCAAGGGAGCTTTAACTTCTGTATGTGCTCAACACTTGCTTATATTATATACAAATGCTGAGCGCACTGAATGGTGGCGAGCAAGGGTTTTAGGCAGAATGGACATAAAGGGCAGGCTGAGAAATATCATGTACTGCCTTTGGATATACAAAGAGGATCTAATCTAAGTCCTTTGCTATCAGTTTAAAGGTCCATTCTGACCTCCTGAGTGTGTAACAGTCAGCTTCAAGCCAGAGACTCCTTGGAAAGTAACAACTTGATACTTTGGGATTTGTCAGAAAAGACAGAAAATTAAGCAAAAAAGGACTCAAATTGACCACAAAATGATCAAAAAGAGACACAAAATTACCAAAAAAATTCATAAAATTAAGCAAAAAAGGACTCAAATTGACCACAAGATGACAAAAAATGACCACAAAAAGTCACAAATTGACTAAAAAAGACATAAAATGACCAAAAAGGACGCAAATTGACCAAAAAATTACTTAAAATTAAGCAAAAAGGGACTCAAATTGACCACAAAATGACCACAAAAAGTAACAAATTGACCAAAAAAGACACAAATTGACCAAAACATTACATAAAATTAAGCAAAAAGGACTCAAATTGACCACAAAATGACAAAAAAATGACCACAAAAAGTCTCAAATTGACCAAAAAAAGACACAAAATGACCAGAAAAGACACAAAATGACCAGAAAAGACACAACATGACCAAAAAAAGACACAAAATGACCAAAAAAAGACAAAATTACCAAAAAAGACACAAAATTACTTAAAAAAACCCACACAGACAAAGACACAAATGACACATGCACAAGAACAGACCACTCTATATAGAGAATTATTAAATAATTCAGATATTTATCACACATTGCAGCTTTGGGGTTTGCTAAGGGCTCTTACTGTGTTGTATACCTCCTTGTTCTGTGCAACCTGTGGGGCCTGATCCTCAGCCAAGGTGCTGTTCCTGCCGAAGCTTTGCTTGAAAATCTATAGAGATAAAAAAAAAAAGGAGCAAGATTGGTTGACTTCAAAGAGAGACCTTTGTTCATGTAACAATAAAAAAATCCAGATGAGACCTCTAGACAACTTACCGGAGACAAGGGAATGGGATTCTCTCGCAAATACCTGGGGTTTTCAATCTGGAAAAGTAAATAAAAAACTTTAGACCTCTCTCTCTACTCCTAACAAAGCCTCACCACCACCACCAGAGTCTAACCTCCACCCTCAGTTTGTCATAAACCAGTGATTCCCAACATGGGGGGCCCGACCCCCCCAGGGGGTCGCCAAAGATCCATGGGGGGTCGTGAAGCCCTCTTTATTTTAAGGGATGTAATAAATCTAATGTGTTAAATATAGATGAGTAAGCATTTAATTCATTAGTGGGACAGAAACAACTATATAAGGGCTACATTAAACATTTATTGTTTTATTTAAATAGAAAAATCACTATAGAAAAGTTTAAAAATAAAGGCTATATCGCGAGAATGTGTAACATCCCTCCTGCAGTATACACAGGTAACCTCACCTAGCGGTAGCCTCACCTAGCGGTAGCCTCACCTAGCGGTAGCCTCAGCTAGCGGTAACCTCACCTGGTGGTAACCTCACCTAGTGGTAACCTCACCTAACGGTAACCTCACCTAGTGGTATCCTCACCTAGCTGTAACCTCACCTAGCGGTAACCTCACCTAGCGGTAACCTCACCTAGCATTAACCTCACCTAGTGGTAACTTCACCTAGCTGTAACCTCACCTAGCGGTAACTTCACCTAGCGTAACCTCACCTAGCGGTAACCTCAGCTAGTTGTAACCTCAGCTAGTTGTAACCTCACCTAGCAGTAACCTCACCTAGTGGTAACCTCACCTAGTGGTAACTTCACCTGGTGGTAACCTCACCTAGTGGTAACCTCACCTAGTGGTAACTTCACCTGGTGGTAACCTCACCTAGTGGTAACCTCACCTAGCGTAACCTCACCTAGCGGTAACCTCACCAAGAGGTAACCTCACCTCGCAGTAACCTCACCTATATGTAACCTCACCTAGCGGTAGCCTTACCTAGTGGTAACCTCACCTAGTGGTAACTTCACCTGGTGGTAACCTCACCTAGTGGTAACCTCACCTAGCGGTAACCTCACCTATCGGTAACTTCACCTAGCCGTAACCTCACCTAGCAGTAACTTCACCTAGCGTAACCTCACCTAGCGGTAACCTCAGCTAGTTGTAACCTCAGCTAGTTGCAACCTCACCTAGCCGTAACCTCACCTAGCGGTAACCTCAGCTAGTTGTAACCTCACCTAGCAGTAACCTCACCTAGCAGTAACCTCACCTAGCAGTAACCTCACCTAGCCGTAACCTCACCTAGCAGTAACTTCACCTAGCGTAACCTCACCTAGCGGTAACCTCAGCTAGTTGTAACCTCAGCTAGTTGCAACCTCACCTAGCCGTAACCTCACCTAGCGGTAACCTCAGCTAGTTGCAACCTCACCTAGCAGTAACCTCACCTAGCAGTAACCTCACCTGGTGGTAACCTCACATAGTGGTAACCTCACCTATTCAACAGATGCTGAATATCTCAACAACAAAGAAAAAGAGAGGGTACTATCAAAGTCACATTGAGTTCGGCTTCATAGAAGCAATGGACAATGGGGGGTCGCCAAAGTTTACAATGGTAAAAACGTGGATCCCTCAAGAAAAAGGTTGGGCACCACTGTCATAAACAATGCGGGGAACACATCAAAAGCTCGGTGCTGCGGCTGAAGTTTCTTCCGTCAGCTCTTGTCTGTTTAGACAGACAGAATGTGTCGGGCTACATCAAGGCGTTGTGTGTGTGGCCGGCTCTGTTTCCGCTCTCAGCCCCTCTTTGCTGTCCCAACACGGCCCTTTTGTCAACACTCAGGACCATAATCTGTAAGCTATTCCCGCTCCGTTTACCCTCACATGGAGACAAATGTGTATACATGCTTGCCAAACACTGACACGGCATGTCCTTTGATTATAATATGAAACGAAAGAGATGGAAAAAAAAAAAAAAAAAGAGAGAGAGCTGCTAAACTACCTGAATGCAAAAAAAGGGTCACGACTCTGCAGCATTACATCAATACAGCTCACTTACTGTGACACAAACTGCAGAAAGATCTCCGTGTTGACAACCTGATTTTTCCCCCCCATTCCACTATTTGACGTTTGTTTATGACCCCATTATTTCCCTGTGAACTCTCACTATCACACAGCGTTTCCCTCTCATGCACTGGGGCTGTCTACAGGGGCTGCTAACTAGCGGCGAGATCACGGCCTTTCAAAGCAGCAGAGCTGACTTTAGAGATGACAGCAGTGACGCACAGTAAACAGTTCTGCTGCTAATCTCTTCAACATGGGGATGAAGAGGGAGAACAAGGAGGAAGAGGAGAAGGGTCGACTCGTGTGGGACTCATTCAGGTTGGTTGATAAACCCTTGTCCGCAGGCCAATTGTGGCCCTCGTGACGATATTTTGTGGCCCCCACATTGATATGAAAGTTTAATGTGAGTTTTATATGAATGGCACTTTACCGTGTTGTGTGTGGAAGGTCCCTTTAATTACTTTTTTTGGTCATTTTGTGTCTTTTTTAAATAATTTTGTGTCTTTTTTAGTAATTTTGAGTATTTTTTAGGTCATTTTGTGTATTTTTTGGGTCACTTTGTGTCTTTTTTTAAATAATTTTGTGTCTTTTTTGGTCATTTTGTGTCTTTTTAAAAAATAATAATTTTGTGTCTTTTTTGGTAATTGTTTTTTAATAATTTTGTGTCTTTTTTAAATAATTTTGTGTCTTTTTTGGTAATTGTTTTTTAATAATTTTGTGTCTTTTTTAAATAATTTTGTGTCTTTTTTGGTAATTATGTGTCTTTTTTTGTAATTTTGTGTCTTTTTTTGTAATTTTGTGTCTTTTTTTGTAATTATGTGTCTTCGTTTTGGTTATTTTGTGTCTTTTTTTGGTCATTTTGTTTCTTTTTTAAGTAATTTAGTTTTTTCTTTGTCATTTTGTGTCTTTTTTGTAATTTTGTGTCTTCTTTTTGGTCATTTTGTGTCTTTTTTTGTAATTTTGTGTCTTTTTTTGTAATTATGTGTCTTCTATTTGGTCATTTTGTGTCTTTTTTTGGTCATTTTGTGTCCTTTTTTGGTCATTTTGTGAATTTTTTAAGTACATTTTTGTTCTGTCATTTTGTGTCTTTTTTAGCTATATTTGACGTTTGTTTATGACCCCATTATTTCCCTGTGAACTCTCACTACCACACAGCGTTTCCCTCTCATGCACTGGGGCTGTCTACAGGGGCTGCTAACTAGCGGCGAGATCACGGCCTTTCAAAGCAGCAGAGCTGACTTTGGAGATGACAGCAGTGACGCACAGTAAACAGTTCTGCTGCTAATCTCTTCAACATGGGGATGAAGAGGGAGAACAAGGAGGAAGAGGAGGAGGGTCGACTCGTGTGGGACTCATTCAGTAGTTAAAAAAAAAAAAAGGATTTAATGTTGTGGCACAGCCCACATGAAGCTGATCCAGAATGAATGGGAGATGAGAGAAGAGAACGTGAAAGAGCCTCAAAGCTCGGGACTAAAATAGTTCCAGCTACTGTACCAGGATAAAGTCACATCTGTTGCTTCGGGGGAAGCCAGTGACAGGTGAAATACATGAAAGAGGATCTGCCTCCCTGCTTAGTCGTGATGCAGGTAAAAACAGGTCAGACATTTTGTTAGCTGACACGCTATAAGCTCTCGACAAAAGGAGACATCCTGCTCTACTACAATCAGAATTACTGTAAATCAGCTCTCAGTTCTCAACTACTGAACAGAATCTCACAGTTCAGATCAGACAAACTCAGTTGATATGATGAATTTTGGACAAATAATGAAGCAGACAACAACTAAAACATCTCTCTGTCTGTGCATTTATATATTTTTTCTATATTTTATTGTTACTTTTAATCTAAGTCCTTTGCTATCAGTTTAAAGGTCCATTCTGACCTCCTGAGTGTGTAACAGTCAGCTTCAAGCCAGAGACTCCTTGGAAAGTAACAACTTGATACTTTGGGATTTGTCAGAAAAGACACAAAATTACTCCAAAAAAATTTAATTGACCACAAAATGAGCAAAAATGACACAAAATGACCAAAAAAAAAAGACACAAAATGACCCCCAAAAAAGACAAAAAATGACAAAAAAAGGAAACAAAATTACCAAAAAAGTCACAAATTGACCAAAAAAGACACAAAATGACCAGAAAAGACACAAAATGACCAAAAAAAAGGGGAAAAAAATTACCAAAAAAGACACGAATTGGCCAAAAAAATACATAAAATTAAGCAAAAAAGGACTCAAATTGACCAAAAAATGACAAAAAATGACAAAAAAGACACAAAATTACCAAAAAAGACACACAATTACCAGAAAAGACACAAAATTACCAAAAAAGACACAAAATTACCCCAAAAAAGACACAAAGTTACCAAAAAAAGACACAAAATGACCAAAAAAGACAAAATGATCAAAAAAAGACGCAAAATGACCAAAAAAGACACAAAATGACAGGGGAAAACAATAATTACTTAAAAAAGAAACAAAATGACCAAAAAAGACACAAAATGACAGGGGAAAACAATAATTACTTAAAAAAGAAACAAAATGACCAAAAAAGACACAAAATTGTTTTAAATAAGACACAATATTATTTTTAAAAAAGACAAATTTACTAAAAAAAAGACACAAAATTAAAGAAAAAGTAATTAAAGGGACCTTCAACACACAACACGGTAAAGTGCCATTCATATAAAACTCACATTAAACTTTCATATCAAGGTGGGGGCCACAAAATATCGTCACGAGGGCCGCAATTGGCCCGCGGGCCGCAAGTTTGAGACCCATGCTCTATTCTATTCTATTTAAAGTGCACAAGGGTTTATCAACCAAGCTACCAGAAGCTGTCAGCCCTAGGGTTAGGTGCAGCCTTTCAGAGGGGTAAAAAAGCATGCAAACAAGAGAAAATTGCGTAAAAAAACTATTTCTTCATCCAGGATTGGGTGGTAGTGTCTGCCACTTGGCCCTCCATTGTGTTGCGGTTGAACGGGCCCGCTGACGGCTTACTCAACGCTAGTCCCAAACTAGGAAGCCATCAATCACGGTGTGTTTGTTTGGCTGCAGCGCCAGGCCTTGTGATGTGGATGGTGTTCCTCTCCATCCATCCACGTCAGGTCCCAATGACACAGGACGCCGTGCCAGCTGGGAGCTCGCACAAAACATGTGCACACTAGTGTGTGCATGTGTGTGGGCATGCAAAAATAAAAGAGTGGGCGCGCAGGCATACGTGTGCAGCACGTCCAAGTTTAGTAGCGCGCTGCGCCAGCATTACACCACAGCATTTAGTCTACACGTCTTCCTCGCCCTGTGGGCCGTGCTCAATCAAACCTGATGACTGGCTGTCTGTGGTATAAAAAGAAATCCCATTCTTGTTTTCAGCCTGGGCACTACTTTAGAAGGATATTGATTGATTCATCACTTGGTAAATATGGATTTTTTTTTTTTTTCTTTTTTAGCCAGCGCCAAATTTAAGCAGCAATTCATCACACGTCATGGCACGCAGCATTGATGCTGCTCTGCACACACTGTACTGAGTGGTCTGTTCTAGTGCATGTTTTACAGCAGCTGTTCTCAACCTTGGGGTCCCGACCCCAGTTGGGGTCGCGAGATGATTTCTGGGGGTCGCCAAATCATGTTTAAATCAGCTCTGTCTCCACTGTGTTAAAGTGTTTTAGTCATTTTGGTCATTTAATGTGTTTTTTGGTAATTTTTTGGGGGGGTTTTGCAATTTAGTGTCTTTTTTGGGAATTCTGTGTCTTTTTTTGTTCATTTTGTGTCTTTTTTAGTAATTTTGTGTCTTTTTTTTTAGTAATTTTGTGTCTTTTTTTGGTCATTTTGTGTCTTTTTTTAGTAATTTTATGTCTTTTTTTGGTCATTTTGTGTCTTTTTTTTTTTAATTTTGTGTCTTTTTTTGGTCATTTTGTGTCCATCTAAAGTAATTTAAATTTTTACTTCTGTTCAGGAAAAAAAAAGAGAAAAGGAAAAGCCTATTGCACATGTTATACAGAAAAAAAGCTTTCTGCACATGCTACATGAATGTGAAACAACGTGGCTGAAACGACACGATTGGTTCAACTGTTTTCATTTAACAGGGCTATAGCTCTGTTGTAGAAACTGAAACCGACCAATCAATTGGTTGAAGTTTAGGTATAATTCCAGTCGACCGAGATTTTTTTGTCACTGCAACACTCAACTTCCATTAGAGAAGCGACTGTAAGAAGCAGACGAGCCCCAGACTGAGTGGAAGATGAAACAGACGGTGGTCCAGCTGACTCAGGTTTTGTGTCTCTTAAAGGAACTCCTATCGCAGTCTGAAGCAATCTGCTGTCTACTGTCCAGTATGGCCACCATGCTGACTGCACATTAGAGGTGAAATGAACAAACCGATAAGGAGTGCCTCAGAACATCTAAAGCAAAGCTAAAGATGTTCTAGATAAAGTGGAGCTTGGCTGTGCTGAAATTTCCGAGGAGCAGAGTGCTTTGAAGCAGTGCATCTATAAAACTTCTGTAAACTTGAAGGGGGTTTGTGTGAGTGTGTGAGTGTGTGTGTGAAGGAACATCTGTTGATTTGAAAGATGCAGGCTTGGGGGAGCGTTGCCAAGCAATGCCTCTTATCAGCGTCTCAACACAGACGAATGCAGAGCGGAGCGGTGCACGGCTTCACGTCTGCTGATAGATACCTCAGATTACCCTCGCAGAGAGAGAGAGAGAGAGAGAGAGAGAGAGAGAGAGGCAGAGGAGAGTCAGGAGAGAGAGAGAACAGGGAGAGACAGTTGGGAACAGAGCATGGGTCTCAAACTCAAGGCCCGTGGGCCAATTCTGTCCCTCGTGACGATATTTTGTGGCCCCCACCTTGATATGAAAGTTTAATGTGAGTTTTATATGAATGGCACTTTACCGTGTTGTGTGTGGAAGGTCCCTTTAATTACTTTTTTTGGTAATTTTGTGTCTTTTTTTGGTAATTTTGTGTCTTTTTTGGTAATTTTGTGTCTCTTTTTAATAATTTTGTCTTTTTTCAATAATTTTGTGTCTTTTTTCAATAATTTTGTGTCTTTTTAAAATAATTTTGCGTCTTTTTTTAATAATTTTGTGTCTTTTTTGGTAAATTTGTGTCTTTTTTTAATAAGTTTGTCTTTTTTAAATAATTTTGTGTCTTTTTTTAAATAATTTTGTCTTTTTTAAATAATTTTGTGTCTCTTCTGGTGATTTTGGGTATTTTTTAAATAATTTTGTCTTTTTTAAATGATTTTGTGTCTTCTTTTTAATAATTTTGCGTCTTTTTTGGTAACTCTGTGTCTTTTTGGGGTCATTTTGTGACTTTTTAAAATAATCTTGTGTCTTTATTGGTAATTCTGTGTAATTTTTTGTAATTTTATGTCTTTTTTTTGTCATTTTGTGTCTTTTTTTTAAGTCATTTTGTGCCTTTTTTTGGTCATTTTGATACTGCCTCCAGCGGCCCCCAGGTAATTTGAGTTTGAGACCCCTGAGTTAGAGGATGAAGAACCGAAAAACCGAAAGCGGGGGGCCTGTTCTGTAGAAAACCTCCTTGTGTGAATAATGTAGAAGAGAGGACAGATGCGACAAGCAAAAGAAAAAGAGAGGCTGTGGGTCATGCAGGTGAGGAGATAGGGAATAAATAAGGGAATAAAAGACATGAGGGCAAAGTGCTTATCAAGCCCCGGCCTGGTGCACTCCAGACAGAGCAGATAAGAGACGCACACACATCTTCAAATGCTCAGTTTACACAACCCTTCTTCCTCTCCTCATCACCCTCACCGCCTTCAACGGCAGAGAGCTGCATTAAGGAAGAGGCTTCAAGAGGACTTAGGTGAAAGGGTTTTTACAACCTCTCAGGGTTCCTGCTCTTATTAACAAATCATTTTCCAGGAGTTTCTCTTGAGAATCCAGGAAAGCAGCATTCATGATGAAGTGGCAGCAAATAAGGCTGGTCTCCTCTTTTAAAAAGCTTACATTTTTGCATTACATTTCATTTAGATGTTTACATGCTTTAAAGCCTAGTCTACTCTGATTGGTTAATGGGTCTTCCACATGTGCACATTTGGTGTTTCTGCACCGTCATTGCAGCCGGAGAATGACCCCTGGCAGCTCGTTTAAAGGAACAGTTTCTGAATAAAGGCTGTGTACATTTCTCCGTGGATTGAGCATTTTGATACTTTCAAGCGCGTTTCAGAATCGATTTTAAGATTCTTTTACTGGTTTATAAACTCTTAATGGTCTTAGTCCAGCCTTTTTATCTGATCTTTTATCCTCTGAACCCTGGGGGACCCTCAGGTCTTCTGGCCTTTTAATAAAACCAAAAGTTATAATAAAACCCCACAGTGAAGCGTCATTTTCTCTCTGTGGTCCGAGACGCTTCAGATCTTAAAGAGCAAACTGAAGACTTATCTTTTTAATTTGGCTTTTACTTGAACCATTTTTAGAGATTTTTGCATGCATCTTAGTGTTATAACATTTATTATTTATTTATTTGCTACTATTTACTAGTCTATTTTTATATATATATTTTATCATGTTCTACTTCTTAATTATTTATTTATTTATTTATCTTTTTTATCTAGCTTTTTTTTTTACTTTTTATTGTTTGTTTTTTTTACTTTTATTTTTTTTATATTTAAATCATACCTTACTTTATTTTTTATTTATTTTATCTAATTAATTTCTAACCTGCCTCCAGTGTTTCCTCACTGCTTCATGTTGAAATGGAGCTTCCTCAGTTTGTGCTTTGTTTATAATGGAATGGAGGGTGTTTGCTTGTTTCTATGTTTTGTTATTATCATTATTATTATATATTATTATTATTATTATTATTATAACCTTCTCCTTTTTTATGTAAAGCACTTTGTGTTGCATCTCTCTTGTATGAAAAGTGCTATACAAATAAAGTCTGATTGATTGATTGAAAGTATTTAAATATTGTTCCCTTTCTCTGGAGATTTTAATAAAACTCCAGCTGTTTCCCTGAATGGAACACTAGTCTCTAAATGTACATTTCTCCAGGACTAGGGGGAACCCTGCCTTTACAGCTCAGCATGTTTGCCCCATTGATGTGGATGTACTCGAGAGCTCAGGCGATCACACTCACTGTCACAGTGCATGAGCTGCAGCACAGTGACAGCTGCATGTAAGGCAGCAGCTCAAGGCATGGCCCCTGGACTCACCCCCAGGTTCCAGCTGTTGAGACGAGCCTCCAGGTCACTGTCATCGGGAGACATATCCGCCTTCAGCCCTAAATCCACCTGAGGAGGAGAAAAGGGGTTAGTATAAGAGTGTGTAAACAGAAAAAAACAAAATTAAGTGTTATAAATTAGAGGAGGGAATTGAAATGATTTGTTTGATTGGCAGTTTGGCCTGAGGAAGCGAACAGCCGACAGTGATGGAGGTTATCGTTTTGACACAATACCATTCCTCTCTTGGCAACAACAAAAGGCTTCTTTAAAAGCTTGCAGATATACAGTACACCCACATGTGTTCTCCTCCCACACTAACAGCTTTCTACTCCCTCGTTATCTCCATCTCTCCACCCTTTGCTCCCTCTCACATACACCACTCCAGATGTTTGGCAGTTACACATCATTTCCGTCACGCAGTAAATTCCACAAGAGGGGCACATGCAGCTAAACTGCCTGTCAGCCATGTTCTCCCCTGCCTTTTGTAAAGTTAAAAACCACAACCAACTAGGGTTGTCAAAAGTATGGATACTCAGAAAAGTATCGATACTAAAACGTTGTATCCAGATACGATACTCATTTTCAAAAGCATCGATGAAAAGTGTTGTTTTCTCTCTTGAAGTCCCAGAATGAAGCAGAGACAAGTTGACTTATCAGGCCTAATATTGTGCACAGCATACAAAATATTGTTATCATTTTTTTTGTGACTGCTCATTTCTTTTATTAATAAATAACAGATTGTACATTTCTACAAGCGTCTTGCGTGCCCCACAATATTTACATTACATACGACAGTGTTTACCTTTCATACGACAGTGTTTACCTTTCATACGACAGTGTTTAAAGGTACGACAGTGTTTAAAGGTACGACAGTACGACGGTGTTTACCTGTCGTACAACGTGTTTACCTTTCGTACGACGGTGTTTACGATTCGTAAGACAGTGTTTAAAGGTACGACAGTGTTTACCTTTCGTACGACGTGTTTACCTTTCATACGACGGTGTTTACCTTTCATACGACAGTGTTTACCTTTCATACAACGGTGTTTACCTTTCATACAACGGTGTTTACCTTTCATACAACGGTGTTTACCTTTCGTACAACAGTGTTTAAAGGTACGACAGTGTTTAAAGGTACGACAGTACGATGGTGTTTACCTGTCGTATGACGGTGTTTACCCGTCGTACGACGTGTTTACCTTTCGTACGAAAGGTGTTTACCTGTTGTACGACGGTGTTCACGCTTCATAAGACAGTGTTTAAAGGTACGACAGTGTTTACCTTTCGTACGACGGTGTTTACCTTTCATACGACGGTGTTTACCTTTCATACAACAGTGTTTACCTTACGTACGACAGTGTATAAAGGTATGACAGTGTTTACCTGTCATACGACGGTGTTTACCTTTCGCACGACAGTGTATAAAGGTACGACAGTGTTTACCTTTCGTACGACAGTGTATAAAGGTATGACAGTGTTTACGTTATGTATGACGGTGTTTACCTTTCGTACAACAGTGTATAAAGGTATGACAGTGTTTACGTTTTGTACGACGGTGTTTACCTGTCATACGACGGTGTTCACCTATCGTACGACAGTGTATAAAGGTATGACAGTGTTTACCTTTCGTACGACAGTGTATAAAGGTATGGCAGTGTTTACGTTTTGTACGACGGTGTTTACCTTTCGTACGACAGTGTATAAAGGTATGACAGTGTTTACGTTTTGTACGACGGTGTTTACCTGTCGTACGACGGTGTTCACCTTTCGTACGACAGTGTATAAAGGTATGACAGTGTTTACGTTTTGTAAGACGGTGTTTACCTGTCGTACGTCGGTGTTTACCTTTCGTACGACAGTGTATAAAGGTATGACAGTGTTTACGTTTAGTAAGACGGTGTTTACCTGTCGTACGACAGTGTTTACCTTTCGTACGACAGTGTATAAAGGTACGACAGTGTTTACCTTTCGTACGACAGTGTATAAAGGTATGACAGTGTTTACGTTTTGTAAGACGGTGTTTACCTGTCGTACGACAGTGTTTACCTTTCGTACGACAGTGTATAAAGGTACGACAGTGTTTACCTTTCTTACGACAGTGTTTACCTTTCGTACGACAGTGTTTACCTTTCATAAGACAGTGTTTACCTTACGTATGACAGGGTTTACCTTTAAATTAACTTGAGTTGTAACAGGGTGGCGTAACAAGCTATACTTCAGACTTTTCGGTCCAAATGTCTATTATCAATTTTCTTTCTCTGTTTACTTATTGTTTACTTTGATCAATGGTTTTTTTTCTGGTTTGTTACTTCTCTTTTATTGACTGAAATAAACGGAAAACGAACGAACAACGGGCCTCCGGATTTGTTTTATACAGTATAATTCGAAAGCTTCCAGGGATTCTGTTGATACAGGATCAGTTTACCCAAGTGGAGGTTGGGCAGCGAGGTTGAAACGGGGGGGAAATATCTAATAAAGTTGAGAGAGCGATAGGGAAAGGAGAGATGTTGTTGGATTTGATTAGGATCTGGTGGAGTGTGGACTTTGGGTGTACCTCAGCGGAACTGCACTGACACAGAGAAATGGCTGAATGAATAGCTCGGGATTAAATGCCCCGTCTGATTAAAAAGGCATTAAAGTCCCAGAGCCTCGCCCTCCAACAAACACAGTAAACGTTTCATTTTGATATCTAGGAATGCTGAGTATGCGGGTCACCGGCTGTTCAAAGCAACGTGTCACAAGTCTCCGTACCACGCCAGGAATTCAACCCATTGTGTTAAACACTGATAAGTATGAATGGCCTCAAATAGTTCTGGCCACAGAAGCAGTTGAGCCAAAGAAGTGTAAAATGCCTTTTCCCTTTTACCAGGTACATCAGATTATTGATGCTTTGATTACACATTAAAAGCCCCATTGTAAAAAGTTTGAGTTTCATGTGTTTTTTATTTATTATAAAACAGGTATAACTGTTTTATAAATACTATAATAATAGTTAATTAGGACAACCACAGATTTCATTGTGCTTAGATGACAACCCGCTTAAATACTCTTCAGTATGTACTGTACTTCTCCAATGTTTTTTGCTTGTTTGTTTTTTTTGTTTTCTGTAAAATTCTCTCCTTTTTATGTTTGTATATGTCCTCTTTTAAAACATATTTAACTTTTATTGTTTTAGATTTATTCATCTAAGTACATTATTATTATTATTGTTATTATTGTTATCATTATTATTATTATTATTATTATTATTATTATTATTAATAAAATGTATCTATATGTTTATTTATTTTCACTTTTTGGGGTGGGGATTCTGTTCTGAGTGTTCCTGTAATAACTTAATAAAAAAAAGTTTAAAAAAATAAATAAATACTGTCAAAGTATTAAAAACTTTTTTCATGTGAAATTCATTATGAATTCTCATAGCCCCATTAGAGACAGCCAGAATGCCAAACAAAACAAACGAATGATTGATGCTACATCTGCTTCGTTTCTACAGTCTATGAGTCAAATACAGGGGTCAGCAACCTTTACTAACAAAAGAGAAAAATGCTGGAATGGAGCCGCACATTTCATTTTAAACCTCACAATGAAGATGAAACAGCATAATAAGTCGAAATGCTGTATATAAGCTACACATTTCTCCTATTACAGAATACAGATTGCTTTCGGCTTACACCAATGACCAATGAAAATTAAAACCTAAAGAAATAACCGTAACATAAAAATAGCAGAAACAACTCTCAATGTAACACAATTAAATTCGTCAGCACCACAAACTAAATCCTCCAAAATGTCTATAAAGTTGAATCAACACCTCTCTTAACCCATTTAAGGTGGGAAAGCATTGCCGCATTTCTACCATTAAAACCGAAATGACCAAAAAAAAGACACAAAATGACTAAAAAAGAAGCAAAAAGACACAGAATGACTAAAGAAGGCATAAAAAGACTAAAAAAGACACAAAATGACTAAAAAAGAAGCAAAAAAGACACAGAATGACTAAAAAAGACACAAAAATACACAAAATGACTAAAAAAAGACACAAAACGACCAAAAAGACACAAAAAGACTAAAAACAACACAAAAAGACACAGAATTACTAAAAAAAAGACACAAAATGACAAAAAAGACACAAAAAGTAAAAAAAAAAGACACAAAATGACTAAAAAGACACAAAGAGACACAGAATGACTAAAAAAAAGAGACAAAATGAGAATACATATGGGAGTGTTACAATGCATCATGGGACTTTTCCAGAACTGAAATCATGGTGAAGACGACTATAGTGGAGGGAGCTCAGATATAACAGCTATAAGCTCTCAAATACTTTTTGAATTTCATTTCTATCTGCTACAGAGGCTGAAAAATCTATTATTTAGTAGAAGAGTTGACACTTCTGTTGAATTTACAGAAAAACTTCAGGTTTTAGGAGCTTATTTTAAAATCGCCCAGAGGTTTTACAGGCAGTTTTTACAGCCGTTTTAGGCCTAAATGGGTTAAATTCATCAGCACCACAAACTACATCCTCCAAAATGTCTAAATAAAGTTGAATCAACACCTCTCTTAAACAGCACTATAACCTCACAGAGATAAGTTTCAGCTTGGCGCACCTGATGAGTTCGCAGCCAAGTGAATGTTACTGTCAAGTGTATTGTGATCACAACCATTAGCTCCGTTTAGTTGCTTAAACCAGCAATTTATGAGTTGAGGGAATTTCCTCTGGCTTCATGGGGAAATGAGTTCAGGAATTTCCAAATTGGTCCACATTAAAGAAGAAAGCAAAACATTGTGGCTACTATTTGTGTTGGCACCAGCGGGGTTTGCTGTTAATATTTCAATGTGTCATCACAGCTACCAATAAATCTGAGAGGCCAACTTGTTGATTCTTAGGACAAGAATGTCAGGAAGTGTGATGATGAACTAACCGTCCTGGCTTCACGTCTGGGAGACTGTTTGAGAGGACTGGAGGACGAGGGTCGGGATCGGGGCTTATCCTCATACAGCCTCCTTCTGGAAGGGAAGAGAGAGAGAAACAGAAAGAAACAGTGTTTTAGCCGACAGCATGGGACTCAAACTGGCAGCCCGTGGGCCAATTGTGGCCCTCGTGACGATATTTTGTGGCCCCCACCTTGATATGAAAGTTTAATGTGAGTTTTATATGAATGGCACTTTACTGTGTTGTGTGTGGAAGGTCCCTTTAATTACTTTTTTGGTAATTTTGTGTCTTTTTTGGTAATTTTGTGTCTTATTTTGGTAATTTTGTGTCTTTTTTTATTAATTTTGTGTCTTTTTGGTAAATCTGTGTATTTTTTTGTCATTTTGTGTCTTTTGTGGGTCATTTTGTATCTTTTTTTAATAATTTTGTGTCTTTTTTGGTAATTCTGTGTATTTTTTGGTCATTTTGTGTCTTTCGTGGGTCATTTTGTATATTTTTTAAAATAATTTTGTGTCTCTTTTGGTAATTCTGTGTATTTTTTCGTCATTTTGTGGGTCATTTTGTATATTTTTTAAAATACTTTTGTGTCTTTTTTGGTAATTTTGTGGCTTTTTTTGGTCATTTAGTGTCTTTTGTGGGTCATTTTGTATATTTTTTAAATAATTTTGTGTCTTTTTTGGTAATTCTGTGTATTTTTTGGTGATTTTCTGTCTTTTGTGGGTCATTTTGTATCTTTTTTTAAATAATTTTGTGTCTTTTTCGGTAATTCTGTTAATTTTTTGGTCATTATGTGTCTTTTTTTGGTCATTTTGATACCGCCTCCAGCGGCCCATAGGTAATTTGAGTTTGAGACCCCTGACCTAGATCATAATTTCCCTTTCAAATAAACTTATAATTTCTATTATTTTTATGTTTAAATTAGTAAATATATACAAAGCAGACTATGGTAAGTGCAATTACTGCTTGGTTTTGAGTTGCATTTTGTGGTTTTTATATAGTTATTTCTCTGAAAAACAAGCAAAATTGAAATCTAAAATGTTGTCACAAGATAAAACAGACATTAAGGAGTTCATTTTTTTAGTTATAACTCAATTTTGACCCAAAATGTAGTTACTGCAGTACAGTATGTGTGTGTGTGTATGCATGTCTGCTTTGCTCCCTCTGTTTGCATATGAATGTGCTTGCATAGGCAGCCTGTCTTGCTATGTACACAGATCAACATCTGGCATTGGTTGCATGGTTTGTGGTCTGCATTTCATCCCATCTGAACAATAAACGTCTCTGCTATACATCACTTTGTTTCCATGGACAGCCCACAGGGACCAGGCTACGGCCTGGACCATCCTTTTATAATCACACACCTCAATCATTGTCTCTCATCATGTCCATCATGCTTTAAACAGGGAAACGGCTGATATTCATTGGCACACAAACACACACACACTTCTCATTCTCACTACAGTCTCCCTCTCTCTCACACACACACACACACTAAGGCATAACTATCTCATTAAGCGCAGGCACATGAGCCACTAATGGCCCACTAATGCTAATTGAATGAAGATGTGAAGACGTAAGACAACAATGAAGAAGAAGAAAAAAATCATCTAATAGAGACATCTATAATGGTTCTAGAGGGCACTGTTTCACTGTTTCACTGTTTCTCACTCATTCTGCAGCCTATGGGCGCTCTTTTTCCCACCATGTAATCTTTTTTAGCATTCCTGCTATTGAGAATATTGAACCTCATTTGTCACAGGCAGTGTTATCTCATTTTAGAAAGCACCATTGCTGTGAGGTTTCTAGAAAGACTGCTGAATATAGTACAGGAAGGAAATCAGTACAAGCAGAGTCATCTTTGTCATTTGCAGCTTATACCTCAAATACCTGAATTCAGGGAACATGCATACAATAGCAATCTGTGAGTCAATGCTATCAAAGCTTAAACATATTCAAGTAGCTATTTTACAGCGCTTAAGTGTGGGAGGATGGCTAAATTATTGGTATGTTCCTGAATCGTCTTCTTTTTTATCAGCCGGCCGATATAATCGGGCTGATATTTGCGTTTTTTACTTATATCGGCATGGGCCGATACGTGCGTGTGTTCGCCGATCAATTAGCCCATTTCACTGAGCCAACACCAGGCAAGGCTCGGTGCAACATCTGATGTGAAAAACGTGAAAAATCAGATATGTGGATCATCTGAGGCGCCACCACCTCCAGGCCTAGAACAACATACACATTATTCGCTATCCAACTGTTAATATGTTCTGTTTGTTTTGTTAATAAATGTTTCTTTTTTGGTTTAAATTGAGACTTGTGTAACATTTGTTATCATTGTGTCATTTTTATCATGTAAATGGAGGGAGAAAAGGCAATATGGGCTTCCAGTACCGGCATTAAAAAATCTGTAGCACTCTCTGGTATCGGTTAAGACTGATGTAATAATAATAGGTATCGGCCTTAAAAAACCTGTATCGGTCGACCACTACTAAAGGTTCTTGTTCATTTTAATGGTACAACTAAAAGTTCATTTGTTTGGACAAATATAATGATAGCAACAAATATATATCATAAGGGATTAATTTAAGAGCTGATATCTAGACATTTTTCATGTTTTCTTGATAATAACCAAAATCATCATTTATCAAGAAAAAAACATGGAAAATGGCTACATATCAGCTCTTCATTATTCAATGGTCCAATATTTTTTTCCATGACTGTATTAGTCAACTAAAATGTGCATCATAGCTTATGGAAATCTCAAAAAGTCTTAACCTATACATTTTGCCAACTTCAAGTCTAGGGCAGTCAAGGCAATATCGGCTTCAAGAATCGGCCGGAAAAAAAATCGGCAGCACATATCGGGGATCGGTTAAGACTGCATCAGCCCTAAAAAACCCATATCGGTCGACCACTAGACCTGATATCAAAAGCAAGCAAAAACAGGGCCGTACCATGCAGCAGAAGATGGTACTCCTTAGTGACAGCCAGGTTCTTATTGAGACAAGTTTGTTGGATCGGTTTTAACGCTTAATTAATTCATTTGAAGTTGCTTTTGCACTGCTGCAAAGCAATCACCCTGACAAATACTTGCTGCACACTTAAAGAATACCAATATCCACCTGTGAAGATGTAACAATAACAGTGACTTCTGTATTCTGTTTATGTCCTGATGCACATCAGTTACAATGGGAGAGCAGCAATAACTGATGTATACATGCAATTTCTTAAGGATATGTCTAGGGCTGCAACTAACGATTATTTTCATTATCGATTAATCTGTCGATTATTTAAAAGATTAATCAAAAAGAAACCAGAAATATTCACATTGAAGAAGCTGAAATCATAGAATTTGGACTGAAAAAAAACTGCTCAAACCAATTATTTGATTATCAAAATAGTTGACGATTAATTAAATAATGGATTATTGTTTGATTAATCGAATAATTGTTGCATTGTAGCTCTAGACATGCCTTTAAATAACAAACATTTGAAAAGAAAATTATCACAGGAAAAGACAAAAACAATACTTTGCAATAACAATGTTGGATATTTCTTTTACTAATTTTTACTATTTTTTTTACTAATTTATAATTAATTGTGATCAAGAGTTTTAAATAAAACCCTGCAGACCCGACAGATTATATCTCACATAGTCAACTCTCTCAACTCAACTTTATTTGTAAAACACAAAATAAACAATAAATAAAAACAAATAAACCACTAAAACAAGAGCAGAGTCTCATGTGTGTGGTTAAAAGCAAAGGAATAAAAATAGGTTTTAAGATAAGTTTTAAAAATGGACAGCGAGGAGGCTTGTCTGATGTGCAAAGGCAGCTTATTCCACCATACTGGTTTGTATGTGCATGTGTGTGTGTGTGTGTGTGTGTGTGTGTTGGGGGGGGGTGCATACACACACACACACACACCTGCATCATGCACATGCACAAACACATGCAGCCATGAAACTTGGATAAGGGGGCCAAGCTTTGCAATCTTGGGCCTCTAAGTCAACAGGTGGATGAGGATAATTGAATCAGATGTGTCTGGAGTCTGAGGCCCAGAGATCAAAGCAGTGGCAAGTCAGGCCAGAGCTACACACACACACACACACACACACACACACACACACACAGAAGAAAATGAGAACACCATGTAGAGCCTCAGAAGCTCGGCTGATTAAAGCAGCCTGACATCCATACCCCGGCCTGACCTCCAGGTGCAGAGCCAGTGGGCCCAGGTCTCAGCCCTGGGGCACCCCCAGGAAGGCAGTCTGACCCTGGGACACAAACATCCCCACTCCCCTCCACTAGACCCTAAAACCACCTGGAGGCAATATCAGTGCAGACACTACGACGTGAAGCGTTTATGCAGCATCAATGTCTGACTGCTGCAATGCAAGGACATTGTTTTGTTTTTGTTTTTTTTTACTTTCTTTTATTGGTTTTATATAGAGCAGGGGGGGCCAACCTGTGGCTCCAGGGCCTCATGTGGCTCTTTAGGCCGCCTGCAGGGGCTCCCCCGTGGCTGAGAAAAATACATATATATATATACTTTTCCATTAAAATTTTCATTTATCAATGATGTAGACCAAAAACTATTTGTATTCTTCAATTGTAAAATTGTAAAGCCTTTTTACATCATATTTTTAAAAAGTTTTGACATTTAAGTCAACTAAAATGTGCTTCATAGCTTACTAAGAACCTGGTCTCACAGGAATCCGTGAAATAGCCACGGATTCGCTTAACTCAAAATCCGTGGAATCCGGATTTTGAGCAAAAAAAAGAGACAAAAAAAAGACAGAAAATGACTAAAAAATGACACAAAATTACCAAAAAAAGACACAAAATGACCAAACACGACACATAGCACGACATGGATATGATCCCAGATCCCCAGAAAGGATGAATTTTACTGCAGCTCCAAAACAGGTGTGTATGGTTAGGATCCACACTGTTGCACAGTCTTCAGCAGGGTTGTTGAGTGTTTTGTCTACTAGTAATCTTGGGCGTTCTAAAGAAACTAATGTGCTTTTTCCAAGTGAATTCTCTCCATCTATGTGACTGAGTAGTTATCTGGTTATAACTAAGTAGTTGTCTGGTGCAAGGACATTGTTATTGTCGCACTTAAGCAGAAAAAGACACAAAATGACCAAAAAAGGAAACAAAATGACCAAAAAAGACACAAATTGACCACAAAATGATTAAAAAAAAGACACAAAATGACTAAAAACAGACACAAAATGACCAAAAAAGACACAAAATGACCACAAAAAAAAAGACACAAAATGACCAAAAAAAGACACAAAATGACCAAACACGACACATAGCACGACATGGATATGATCCCAGAAAGGTTTAATTTTACTGTGTGTTTGGTTAGGATCCACACTGTTGCACTGTTGTCTCCAGCAGGGTTGTTGATGTTCATTTGTCTACTAGTAATTTTGGGCGTTCTAAAGAAACAAATGTGTTTTTTTTTCAAGTGAATTCTCTCCATCTATGTGACTGAGTAGTTGTCTGGAGCAAGGACATTGTTATTGTCGCACTTAAGCAGAAAAAAAAAAAAAGTAGAGGAGGGGGAAAAGGGGAAAGGGGGGTTAAAAGTTTTCATATGTGGATGAAAAAGCACACACATGGGAGACAGAAGTCAGAGGAAGAGACGTGAGAAAAACAACAGAAAATTGAGAAAGAAAGGCCTAAAAAGGGGGGGAAGGGGGGTGAAAATGGAGAGCAGAATAATACAAGGAGATAGAGCCAAAACTAAAGAAAAACTACAGCAGTGAACCTGACACTGAGGGTGCTGATTACCACGTTAACGTGTCAAAACAAACTCACAACCAGCATTTCATCCGTATCTCTTTATCATTATCTGTCTCATGTAAACACGAGGTGACACAGGAAGATGAAGGGGACATGTTGGCTAATCATCAAAGCTGTTTCTTATGATCTTTTGACCCCTTTCTTGCTAACTGCATTAGCTTTCCCACAGCATTCCTCTGTCTGAATGAGCGCTATAGACAAAGCAGTGGCTCCATCTTGTGGCTTCTTTAGGAATAGCGCAGTAAATATAGAGGAATGGAGGAATGCATGGAGGAATTTGCTCAGGGCATTTTGGACTAATGAGGTTAGATGATGGATCTGTGAGACAACACACACCAACACACACACACAGAAAGACAGGTAACACCTGAAAACATCAGAAAATCATCCCAACTTTGCCGTTAGATCTCTGAACTTGAATTGGAGCATTTTCAGAGGCTAAAAGAAGCCCGGCCCATCACCTGACTAATGGAGAGTGAGACAGAGATCAAACGTTGCCACATCATAGGGAATCAGACGAGTTCCTTCCATTTAATCTTATCTAAATGAGAGAGACACATAAAAGGACTCTTGGCCGGGCTAATTTTCTCCATCAGGATGTTAGCCTGTGATCTGAGCGTCTTTCATGGTCTTATCCCAATCAGACACTATGGTACTCAGCAGTCTGCTCCCCAGAAAACCTCTCTATGCACCATCCTCCAGAGCAGTAGACCCCCAATTCAACATGCATGTTGTCTCACTGAACAGAATCTCACAGTTCAGATCATACAAACTCAGTTGATACGACGGATTTTGGACAAATTATGAAGCAGACAACAACTCAATCATCAAATTGACCACAAAATGACACAAAATGATCAAAAAACGACACAAAATTACCAAAAAATGACATAAATTAAGCAAAAAAGGACTCAAATTGACCACAAAAAGACAAAAAATGACTACAAAAAGACACAAATTGACCAAGTAAGACACAAAATGGCCTAAAAAGAAACAAAATGACCAAAGAAATGAAACAAAATGACCAAAAAATGAATTAAATTGACCACAAAATGATGCAAAATGATTAAAAAAAAGACACAAAATTACCCAAAAAAGAATTAAATTGACCACAAAATTATGTAAAATTATCAAAAAAAGACACAAAAAGACCAAAAAAATTACATAAAATTAAGCAAAAAATGACTCAAAATGACAAAAAATGACCATAAAAAGACAAAAATTGACCAAAAAAAGACACAAAATGGCCCAAAAAGAAACAAAATGACAAAAAAACAAACATAAAATGACCAAAAAAACACACTATGGTACTCTCCCCATAAAACCTCTCTATGCACCATCCTCTACAGCAGCTGTACTCAACCTTTCTGAGTGGCGACCCCCAATCTAACATCATGTTGTCTCACTGAACAGAATCTCACAGTTCAGATCATAAAAACTCAGTTGATACGACGAATTTTGGACAAATAATGAAGCAGACAACAACTAAAACATCTCTCTGTCTGTGCATTTATATATATTTTTTATATTTTATTGTTACTTTTAATCTAAGTCCTTTGCTATCAGTTTAAAGGTCCATTCTGACCTCCTGAGTGTGTAACAGTCAGCTTCAAGCCAGAGACTGCTTGGAAAGTAACAACTTGATACTTTGGGATTTGTCAGAAAAGACACAAAATTACCCAAAAAAGAATTAAATTGACAACAAAATGATCAAAAAAGACACAAAATGACCAAAAAATTACATAAAATTAAACAAAAAAGGACTCAAATTGACCACAAAATGATCACAAAAAGACACAAATTGACCAAGAAAGACACAAAATAACCAAAAAAGACACAAAATGGCTCAAAAAGAAACAAAATGACCAAAAAAAGACACAAAATGACAAAAAAAAGACACAAAATTACCCAAAAAAGAATTAAATTGACCACAAAATGACAAAAATGATCAAAAAAGACACAAAATGACCAAAGATTACATAAAATTAAGCAAAAAAGGACTCAAATTGACCACAAAATGACAAAAAATGACCAATAAGACACGGAATGACCAGAAAAAGACACAAAATTATCAAAAAAATACACAAAATGACCAAAAAAATATATATACGGCAATAAAGTTAAAATTAAAAAATAAAGTTAAAATGTAAAAAAAAATTTCTTTTTAACATACAGTCATGGAAAAAAATATTGGATCACCCTTGTTTTCTTCAGTTTTCTTGTTCATTTTAATGTCTGGTACAACTAAAGGTTCGTTTGTTTGGACAAATATAATGATAACAACAAAGATATATCATAAGAGTTTAATTTAAGCTTAAAATTATTGGACCATTGAATAATGAAGAGCTGATATCTAGATATTTTTCATATTTTCTTGATAATAACCAAAATCATGATCAAGAAAAAACATGAAAAATGTCTAGATATCAGCTCTTCATTATTCAATGGTCCAATCATTTTTTTCATGACTGTATTAGTCAACTAAAATGTTCAGCATAGCTAATGAAAATCTTAAAAAACCTTAACCTATACATTTTGCCAACTTCAAGTCTAGTTTTGAGTTTCTCTAGCTAGACCAGCTTTCTATAACAAACTCCAAAATCATATTAATAAATGCTAATTTTGACCAATTAGTCATGTTGGTAGACTAATTTAGACTTAGTAGGCTATTTTATTTTCATTCAAAATAAGGTTTGCAGCTAAATTCCGACAATTTTCCTCTTATTTTGGCCAACAATGGCTCTTTTGTTAGTAAAGGTTGCCGACCCCTGGCCCATGTTGAGCCCAGTTAATTGATTTAAAGGGACAGTTCAGACCAAAACCAAAAATGCTTTTTTTTTCTGTAGGTCTAACAGTTCTATGTATCAATATAGATTGTTTTAGTGTGAGCTGCCCTGTGTTGGCCTCAGGGATGTCTGCCATCTCTCAAATACATGGCAATACACAGAAATTATCTGTAGTGCTCAAAGCGGCAAACAAAGAAAAGAAAAGATTAGAAACTCAACAGAAATGTCTCTTTCCAGAAATCATGACCGATATCTCCAGCACTCTGCAACTCACACCCAAACTATCTAGAGCAGGGGTCTCAAACTCGCGGCCCACGGGCCAATTGCGGCCCTCGTGATGATATTTTGTGGCCCCCACCTTGATATGGAAGTTTAATGTGAGTTTTATATGAATGGCACTTTACCGTGTTGTGTGTGGAAGGTCCCTTTAATTACTTTTTTTGGTAATTTTGTGTCTTTTTTTGGTAATTTTGTCTATTTTTTTAATAATTTTGTGTCTTTTTTTAGTAATTTTGTGTCTTTTTTTAGAAATGTTGTGTCTGTTTTAAATCATTTTGTCCCTTTTTTGGTCATTTTGTGTCTTTTTTTTAATAATTTTATGTCTTTTTTGGAAATTCTGTGTAATTTTTTGTAATTTTGTGTCTTTTTTGGTAATTTTGTGTCTTTTTTTTGTAATTTTGTGTCTTTTTTTTGTAATTTTGTGTCTTTTTGATATACAGTATTTATTTATGTTCACTTTCAGTTTCAATAAAACTACTTGTGACATGTCATATTTGGCTTTGACTGAACATTTACTCTCACTTTACAATAAAAATATATATTATGAAATATATATTGTATATCGATATTCAGCCTGATTAAAATTCAATTAATTGTGCAGCTCTACTTTTAAGTATGCTGGCATTTTAAATGTACTTCATTTTGTCATTTCCCAGAATTAGAAATATTTTCTGCTTGTGGGACACGGGTTAAATGATGCAAGTTAAAGTGTGACAAATATTTAAAGGCGAGGCCTAATGATGTGTTTCTAAGGATCAAATATTCTACAACCCCCAACAGTCAAATGTGAATTACACATGGCAGCAGAGGGCCTGTACTCTGTCTCACACAGTGCCCTGGTGGATATTAAGCTCTCTTTACTACACTTACACTGCTCTCTTATTATTATGCTAATGAGCATATCAAGCCACTGGGCTCTGATTTGCCTCTCCTTGTTAATTGGAGAGAGAAACCCTGAGCCATTACTAACATCACTTTGTCAAACTGCCTGCAGTCAGAGGAAACATCCCTCAGCAAATTAGGATGACTGATGATTTAAGGAAGCATGTTGAAGCAAATCTGCGTGTAAACATGTGTGTGTGTGTGTGTGTGTGTGTGTGTGTGTGTGTGTGTGTGTGTGTGTGTGTGTGTGTGTGCACGTGTTCCTGAATAGCACATTAACTTTCAGTCAAGACATTTTAAATCAAGCAGCACATTTGTAATAACGCTGACGCTCATATAAGAAGAGAAATCAAACTATTTTCACTTGTGTTTACTGTTTTTTGTAATTTCTTTGTGTGTTTTATGTGTTTTTCATGTTTGTTTTTGTGTGCTTTTTGTAATTTTTTGTAAAAAAGTGTTTTTGGGTGATTTGTGTGTGTTTTTGGTGTATTTTTATGTGTTATTATGTGTGTTTTTTTGTAAAAATTGTGTTTTTTTGTTTTGTTTTTCATTTCAACTATTTTTTGTAATTTCTTTGTGTGTTTTTGTTTTCATGTGCTTTTTTTGTGTTCTTCATGTTTGTTTTGGTGTGTTTTATTTTTAATTTTTTGTGTGTTGTTTGTAATAAAAAAATATGTTTTTGGTTTGTTTTTGTGTGTGTTTTTGGTGTATTTTATGTGTTATTATGTGTGTTTTTTGAAAATTTTGTGTTTTTTGTGTTTTTCTTGTAAAACATTTTTTTTTATTTGTAATTATGCTGATGCTCCTACAAGAATAGAAATCAAACAATTTTTACTTGTGTTTACTGTTTTGTGTAATTTCTTTGTGTGTTTTTTTGTGTGTGTTTTCATGTGTTTTTGTGTGTTTTTATGTGTTCTTCATGTTTATTTTTGTGTTTTTTGTAATTTTTTGTGTGTTTTTTGTAAAAAAAAATGTTTTGGGTGTGTTTTTGTGTGTTTCTTTGTGTTTTTGTGTGTATTTATGAGTTCTTCATGTTTGTTTTTGTGTGTTTGTAATATATATATATATATATATATATATATATTTGTTTTGTTGTGTTTTTTGTGATTTTGTGTGTTTTTTGAATTTTTTTTTGTTTTTTCATGTGTTTTTTGTAAAAAAAAATAATTGTTTTCCATTTGTAATTACGCTGATGCACATACAAGAATAGAAATCAAACTATTTAGGAAACAAACTAACGAGCTAGCGAGCCTTATTCTGTCCTCTCTCCTCTTTGGGGGGTTAGACCTCAGGTTCAACGACTGGGAAAGCATAAAGAGGAGAATAACAGAAAGATGGATAGAGAATACTAGAAGTTCCTCATCCTCTCATGCTGTTTTGAAGTGCGTCTCTTTGAAAAGTCAGAATGGACAGCTCAAGCAGACTGATGCAAGAACTTGGCAACGTCTTTGGCTTTTCAGATAGCGCTGCCGAGCGAATACGATGGGCGATCAGTCAAGAAAGCCGTGTGTATCCAGCTTCACAGCTCAGTTCAATGTTTTCACTCTGATAAAAGAACATCAACACAGAGTGTCTGGATAAATATCTTATATGTAGCCTCTTCTATATCTGGCCAAAAGGTTTTTTCGTTGTCAAGCCCCCAGTTGGAACAAGGAGAGAACTCTCTTTTCAATAACTCTATTTGTTCCACAACATAAAACTATACTTGAATCCCCACATTTGACTTTCGTCTGTAAAACATGAAGCATTTCAAAAGAAAAGGCTGCCAGAACTTCATATTGACGTTTTTAGAAGCAACTGTGAACTCTTCAAGGAATAAATGAGAGTATATTCCACTTAGGAAAGTTATATGGTGCTATACCACGATAACTGAAGTTAGATCCATTCATATAAGGCAGCTATAATCTTGCTTGTCATTTTTAGAAGGGACTCTAGTCTGCAGCGTAAATCCATACATTTCACTAATAAACCAAAATTACAACAATAATCACCAGATGAAAGTTTCCATTTTACTTCTGGATCTGACTCTAGGTGAGGTTACCGCCTTGTGAGGTTACCACTAGGTGAGGTTACCGCCTTGTGAGGTTACCACTAGGTGAGGTTACCGCCTTGTGAGGTTACCACTAGGTGAGGTTACCGCTAGGTGAGGCTACCGCTAGGTGAGGTTACCACTAGGTGAGGTTACCTCTAGGTGAGGTTACCGCTAGGTGAGGTTACCGCTAGGTGAGGTTACCGCTAGGTGAGGTTACAACTAGGTGAGGTTACCGCTAGGTGAGGTTACCGCTAGGTGAGGTTACCGCTAGGTGAGGTTACCGCTAGGTGAGGTTGCCGCTAGGTGAGGTTACCGCTAGGAGGTTACCACCAGGTGAGGTTACCACTAGGTGAGGTTACCACTAGGTGAGGTTACAACTAGGTGAGGTTACCGCTAGGTGAGGTTACCGCTAGGTGATGTTGCCGCTAGGTGAGGTCACCGCTAGGTGAGGTTACCACTAGGTGAGGTTGCCGCTAGGTGAGGTTACCACTAGGTGAGGTTACCGCTAGGTGAGGTTACCACCAGGTGAGGTTACCACCAGGTGAGGTTACCACTAGGTGAGGTTACCACTAGGTGAGGTTACCACCAGGTGAGGTTACCACTAGGTGAGGTTACCGCTAGGTGAGGTTACCACCAGGTGAGGTTACCGCTAGGTGATGTTGCCGCTAGGTGAGGTTACCGCTAGGTGAGGTTACCACTAGGTGAGGTTACCGCTAGGTGAGGTTACCGCTAGGTGATGTTGCCGCTAGGTGAGGTCACCGCTAGGTGAGGTTACCACTAGGTGAGGTTGCCGCTAGGTGAGGTTACCACTAGGTGAGGTTACCGCTAGGTGAGGTTACCACCAGGTGAGGTTACCACCAGGTGAGGTTACCACTAGGTGAGGTTACCGCTAGGTGAGGTTACCACCAGGTGAGGTTACCACTAGGTGAGGTTACCTGTGTATACTGCAGGAGGGATGTTACACAGTCCTTATTCTCGTGATATAGCCTTTATTTTTAAACTTTTCTATTGTGATTTTTCTATTTAAATAAATGAATAAACGTTTAATGTAGCCCTTATTTAGTTGTTTTTGTCCCACTAATGAATTAAATGCTGACTCATCTATATTTAACACATTAGATTTATTACATCCCTTAAAGTCAAGAGGGCTTCGCGACCCCCCGTGGATCTTTGGCGCCATTGTTGGGAATCACTGATTTAGAAGAATGTCAGAAACAGACCAGTGAGTCTTAGTTGTTTGTTATTTGTTTGACTGGTCAGTTTATACATTTCATGAATAACTTTGTTTAGTAGTTTTTCGTATGTATGTAACAGAAAGAAAAATCTGATGTAAACTAAAAGACCTGTAAATACATATGAACACCAATAAGTACTTGGTTCAAAAACATAACAGTATGAGAACTAATATACCAGAGTATAATAATTTAGTGCCAGATCAGAAATTTCCAATCTGCAGACTCATGGACAGAGACAGCTCGTATTACATTTTTTCGTTTTTTTAGTTATTGTTTCTTCAAAAACTCTCGTTTTTATTTTTATTGTTATTTCTACTTCAGTTAACGAAAATGTTTCACTTCTAGTTTTCGTTAACTATAATAACCTTGGACTGTAGGAATGTTAGAATAAAACATGACATTTGAAGATGTCCCCCTGGGCTCTAGGGAATTAGAGCTCCATTTTATTGACAAAACGATTAACCAAAAAGAATAACTGCCAGATTAATCTATTGTGAAAATAATCAATAGTTGCAGCCCTAGAATGAAAGTTTAAAAGCCAAAGATGATTGATTGTCGTTGCCGTGATTCATTTAGGTCCATTTAAAAGATAAAGGTCAACATATTTCACCTTGTTTGTAGTGTATATAGAGAAAGTACCTGTGATGTTGTGCAACAGGTGTAGAACTTGTTCTTTCCTTCAGCAGACTGGCAGTCAGACAGTCATCAGAGTATCCAGCCAGCTCTCCAGTCACCCAGTCAGGCAGAGCTGCTCCACTCAGAGGCTCATCCAAGTAGATGGACTAGAAATGCAAATTCAAAGACGAATAGGAGGTGAATATTGGGTTAATTAAGTCAGTATTTGCAATCCATTGCAATGAAATTTAATGAATTCCAATTGCATTAGTTTCAAGCTTTGCTTAATTTGGACTAGACTATGACAGCACTTTCCAAGTTAAATATTCTACAAATTAAAGAGTTGAAACCCTCTGGAGTCCACAGAACGACTTCTTCATGACTTCACGTCGTAAAAACGTTCAGCAGCATGTTTCCTGCTGTCAGCTCAACTCTACAGTTTTGGCTTTTACAGAAGTTTCCATGTCCAATTTAATGCATTAACTCTTTTTCAGGAAAGGTAAAAAACACCTCAACCAAGTGTATTAACATGATTTTACTTTTTTTGCAGAGATTTTTCTAATTTTGCAGTGTGCTTATTGTGTGTTTCTTTGTGTTTTTGTGTGTTTTCATGTGTTATGTGTGTGTTTTTATGTGTGTTTTTGTGATTTTGTGTGTTTTTATATTTTTTGTGTGTGTTTTCATGTGTATTTAAGTGTTCTTTATGTGTGTTTTTTGTAAATATATGTTTTTGGTGTTTTTTTATGATTTTGTGTGCACTCAGAATTTTTAATGCAGCTAATACTGTTTTCTGTGTGTTTTTTGTGATTTCTTTGTGTGTTTTTGTGTGTTACTTTGTGTTTTTGGTGTGTTTTTTGTTATTTTGTGCGTGTTTTTTGTAAAAAAAAATTTGTTGTTGGTTTTGGTGTTTTTTGTCATTTTGTGTGTGTGTTTTTGGTGTATTTGTATGTGTTATTATGTGTGTTGTTTTAAATGTCTGTGGTTTTAATGTGTTTTGGTGTTTTTCGTCATTTTTTCGTTTTTCGTGTGTTTTTTTGTGTGTTCAAAATGTTGATCAAGTAAGTCAAAATTAAAAAAATAATAACCAGGTCATATAGGTGAGGTTGTGCTGAAAACAATGATACCAACACGTCACGGTAAAGATATTTAAGTGGTTACAGTTTAAGTGGATACAGGCAGAATGAAAAAAAGGGATCCAAAACCGACAAAATAGCCCCAAACTCCAAAGGGTTAAGTTATGTAACTACTTGATCGCAATATTTTTGATTCACCAAAGCAACTTTGTTCTCACCATGTAGGCAGGGAGAGTCTTGAGGCTGCCAGGCTCTGGTTTGCTGTTAAAAGGCCTCTCGAGGAACCCTCTCTTGAGCATGTGAAGGAGCAAACGGGCATGCATGTTGCGGTTCTTCCGACCGGTCAGACCTGAACCACATGAGGCCGGGTCGCACAGCTTCTTAATCCATACGGCACAACGCTGGCGCTCTGAGGCCAGAGGGAGAGAGAGAGACAGGGGAAATGATGTTACAGGTCATTAAATACGGTTAAATACCGTCAGTTACTTTCTGGGAGTTGTCTAGTGACATTAACTTGTTAGAATAGTAGAAGGAAAACCCAAAATAGAACCAGCAACTTTGCTACATGTTTACACTATGTTTAGTGAAGCTGAGGAGAATAATGTAATGTCACCTGTCTTGTTGGGGTGTTTAAGTACATATGGCTTCATGTCGAGCAGAAAAAGGTCAAACTCGGTGTCCAGCCGATCCCAAGAGTCCTCGGGTTTGTTCATGGTGTCCTGGAGAGATGAATAAGTGTCAAAAAACAATCAGAAGCAAGTAACTATTGGCTAGCGTTGTCTGTGTAATGCCTCAGTCCCAGAGTAAAAACTGAAAGTCTTTAGTAAATCTAGGAGTTTTACTGGAGTCACGGCGCTCCGTCATCTCCATCGTTAAGTTTAAGGTAGTAATCTGCTCTGTTTCCTATCAGTCACAAAGACACAAAATGGCCAAAAATAGATGTGAAATGATAAAAAAGACACAAAATGAACAAAAATAGATGTGAAAAAATGTTTTTAAAAGACACAAAATGGTGAAAAATAGATGTAAAAATGATTTTTTTAAAAGACACAAAACGGCCAAAAATAGATGTTCAGACTGGTTCCTGACTGGTTCCTGACTGGTTCCAGACTGGTTCCAGACTGGTTCCAGACTGGTTCCAGACCGGCCTGTAAAACCACTTCCACGGGAAAAAGGAACATCACAATAATGCCTCAATAAAAATCTAGTGATGTCATATATTTAGATGTTTCTTAGTAAAGAGAACAATAAGGAGACCCAGTTAAAATGTATCAATAAATGCATACATAAATAAGTAATATATAATCAATGATTAATGTATGATTAACGAAATGAAAGTTGATAGAGCTGATGAATATAATTATTCAATTAAACACATTATAATTAAATAGGACATAAATATATATCATGAATTCATTTCTAAATGTTCCTTTCCTTTATTCTTCCTTATATCAATTTCTACTGGAAAATAATCAACTTTTCATGTGATAAAAACAGAAACCCTTTTTCAGCTTTGTGAGGGGCATTTTGTGGCGTCTTCTCTTCTTTTTGTTGTTGTTGTTGTTGTTGTTGTTTTCATCACAAACCACTGAGTCACACACTAGAGCAGCTGGAGCCAAAAGCTGCTTCTCCTCCATTTAGTCAGTTTTTACTAAGAGCATGATGGAAAAACTGCTAAAAGAATCTAGTTGTAGTCTTGTAAATAGTTTCCTGCTAGATTGACAGTCTGTCTAAAACCTCAGAGTGAGACTAGAAACTCTGAACACTAAATGTCTTTAGATGTCAGCAGGTGAGCTCCTCCTCTTCTTCTCCTCCTCCTCCTCTCCTTCTCCTCCTCTCTCTCCTCTTCCTGCTCCTCTTCCTTGTCTCCTCTTCCTCCTACTCCTCCTCTTCCTCGTCTCCTCTTCCTCGTATCTCTCCTCTCCTCCTCCTCATCTTCCTCCTTCTCTTCTTCCTCCTCTCCTCCTCTTCCTCTCCTTCTCTCCTCCTCCTATCTCTCCTGCTCCTCCTCTTCTTCCTCCTCTCCTCCTCTTCCTCTCCTTCTCCTCCTCCTCTCCTCTTCCTCCTGCTCTCCTCCTCCTCTTCCTCATCTCCTCTTCCTCCTGCTCTCCTCCTCCTCTTCCTCATCTCCTCTTCCTCCTGCTCTCCTCCTCCTCTTCCTCCTGCTCTCCTCCTTCTCTCCTCTTCCTCATTTCCTCTTCCTCCACTCCTCCTTCTCCTCTTCCTTGTCTCCTCTTCCTCGACTCCTCTTCCTCCTACTCGTCCTCTTCCTTGTCTCCTCTTCCTCGACTCTCTCCTCCTCTTCCTCATCTCCTCTTCCTCCTGCTCTCCTCCTCCTCTTCCTTGTCGCCTCTTCCTCCTATCTCCTCCTCCTCTTCCTCGGCTCCTCTTCCTCCTGCTCTCCTCTTCTCTCTCCTGCTCCTCCTCCTCTTCTTCCTCCTCTCCTCCTCTTCCTCTCCTTCTCCTCTTCCTCCTCTCCTATCTCCTCTTCCTCATCTCATCCTCCTCTCCTCCTCCTCTCTCTCCTGCTCCTTCTCTTCCTCCTCTCCTCCTCTTCCTCTCCTTCTCCTCTTCCTCCTCTCCTATCTCCTCTTCCTCATCTCATCCTCCTCTCCTCCTCCTCTCTCTCCTGCTCCTTCTCTTCCTCCTCTCCTTCTCCTCCTCCTCTTCTCCTCCTACTCTCTCTCTCCTAGTTGTAGTCTTGTAAATAGTTTCCCTGCAAGATTGACAGTCTGTCTAAAATCTCAGTGTGAGACTAAAAACTCTAAACACTAAATGTCTTTAGATGTCAGCAGATAGTTTTTCAGGAATCTTTTCCAAATCTTTTCAAAGTCTTCTGGTGTATATGTAGCATTAGCTAACGCTAGCTATAAGAAGTGTTCGTAGCTGATTGCTAGTTATAACAAATAGGGAACATCGTGTCACGGAATATAAGCATGACATAACATCATAACACAACTACATAATAATTACAGTGTTCACTAACGGGCTAACCTGCCTAGCTAACGTTAGCTACACTGAGACTGAGACTACAGTTAGCAACAAGCTAACTGACCCGTTAAATGCTCGCTGGATGTTCTTCTTTTTCACAGACTTCCTGAAACACTAAACACTACACGACCAAACAGACCCGTTAGTGATGAAAATATAAAATAAAGACTTAACAGGACTTACTTTGAGCGCTGATTTGGCGGCTCAAAACGTTTCAAAACTTTAGCGTCCTCCTTACTTTACGACACATCCGGTTTCCGTGGCGACGTAGCGTCTGCCCGTTGCCATAGAAACTGCATCTCGTTTTTTTTTGTTTTTCCATCACTTTCCCCCCATTTATCTCCCTTTAAAGATATTTCCTTTGCACAACATGGGTCTAAAGTGACCCGACTAAGTTTTTATTTTCTTTATCTTTGCAATAAATTAATTTCATCATTCAGTATTCCAGGTTTTTTCTGAATCAACTTGTTTTTGATCATCATACATCCTAATTTTTTGTTTTCATTTCTTACATTTTGAATAAAAACCCCTTTTGTATCACTACACTTTTGATGCACAACATGGGTCAAACATTTCATTATGGGGTATTGTGTGTATAATTTTAAGGAAAAATGAATTTGATCAATTTTGGAAAAAGGCTGAAACATAAAAAAATGTGGAAAAGTGAAGCGCTTCCAGATCCACTGTATGTGTGACAAAATTATACATAAACATGTTAAATATATATGAGTGTTTGGCCCCTCTTACTGCTGAAGTAACTATTTGAAACAAACTACTATTATTATTATTATTATTATTATTATTATTATTATTATTATTATTATAGTATTAGGTCATTTAATTTAAATCAAATTTGGATGAATTAGTCATTTTTGACCCATGTGTGTAAAATTGATGTAAAAATTGAAACATTCCACTCTATATGATGTATGAGTTTCACTTCCTTAAATGATTGAAAAAAAATATTGAACTTTTTTCATGATATTCTAATTTTTTGAGATGTACCAACAGTATAAGTGGAATATTTGAAAGTGTCCTCTCTCCACATTGAAGGGTTCCCAGTTTAATCAAAACATGCAATGTATTTTTTTTTTAAACTTTAGTAAAGCAACACAATGCAAGACAATACACCAACAATACAACAACGATACAAAACGCCGTCAGGGGGTCTCAACAATACACAGGCAAGTCCTCATACGAAAAAACTGTAAAGTTTACATAAATTCAAAGTTTTTACAGCTTTCAAGTTGGAAGATTTATTAATAGACTCAATATACTGTTTGGTTTCATTTACAAAGACAAGAAAGAGAGGTTTTCGATTAATGTAGCGACATTTATGGATATGCCATTTGACCAATTGTATAAGATTGATGATATAGTATTGTTTTTCCTTTTCAAAAGGAAAGTGAGTGAAACAAAATGGTGCATGTTCAAAGCACAGTGACAAATGAGGTTCAAACGAAAAAGAAATCAGGTTACAAATATATTTCCACAATTTAGCCGAGAAAGGGCAAGACCAAAATAAATGGAAAAACATATGCAGGGTGTCCTTTACAGAAAGAGCACACTGTAAAACTTTTTACTGTAAAATTACAGTAAATTACTGGCAGCAGTTTCGCCAGTAAGTTACTGTAAAATTTACAGTACCTCTACTGTTTTATAGAAATACAGGTCCGTTTACTGACAGACTGTCTCGTAACGCAGAAAAAAAATAGCATGACATTTAAATGTTTAACTCTAAATTATGTTACAACTAATCCATTTAAACTGTATATTAGAATTGCTGGAAAAAACAACACACTGTGATTATTTCAGCCCAGACAAAAAAGAAATAAAATAAAACTTGTCTTCTTTTCGAAAATAATGACTTTATTTTCCTGACATGCTCAGCTGAAAACAGTAAATTCCTGAAAAAAAAAAATATAATTTTGATCGTTGGAATGCCTGAGTAATCATGATAACTCCTACAATGCATTGTTTTCACAGCAATATACTGTACAATCATAATACAGCAAGTTACTGTTAGAATTTGACTGTAAATTTACAGCAAAGTCTTACAGTGCAGTTTAAGTCTATGTCTTTCTTAAATCGTTGCAAAACATGCAATGTAGTGCAAGTCCACAAGATGTCGCACAACAGCTGCAGTTTACCGGATTGGTCAGCAGCGGATTGAGGAGAATTAGATTAGAGATTAAAAACATTTTCTAACAAACAAAAAATCCTGAATTAATCCACATAAAAAATCATAAGTAGACGTCTATTGTGTGTTTATGCACCTCTAAACTAATAAACTCTGCTCTGGGGTTAATTGTGCGCTGAAATTGAAGCGCAATATTCCCACAGCACGTGAAGGCAGACTCCGCCGACGTCACTTTGAATGAAAAAGACGCGCTGAGCTGGAGCGCAGGCAGAGGGGAGGCGTGCGCTCCGTCAGCAGCTCCTCCACCACCACACACACACACACACACACCGACTCTTTGTCCAGAGCTGTGACGAGACCAGGACCTGATACAGACCGGTCGGGGACAACACCAAGTTGTGGACGCGTAGTTTTGTTTTGTTTGCCCACATCATGGCTGATCATCTTCTGCACTATAATGACTCGGCTGGGGTTGGGAACCGTTTTGCGCGTAAAGGTGCCCTGCGACAGAAAAACGTGCATGAAGTGAAAAACCACAAATTTACTGCGAGGTTTTTCAAGCAGCCGACGTTCTGCAGCCACTGTACAGACTTCATATGGTAAGCTTTAATGCACACCTGTCTGTCTGTCTGTCTGTCTGTCCGACCTCTCTCACTTTGATGGTTGCTTTTTATTTCATAAAAATGTTTTATGTTTGCATTATCTCTAAGCCAGAATCATCAAAATTACAAGAAAAACCTGCTTGAAATATTTCACTCTATGTGTAATGAATCTATATAATGTATGAGTTTCACTTTCTGATATAATTGACAAAAAATATTGAACTTTTTCATATTCTATTTTTTTAGATGTACCTGTGTTTAATAAAAAGACACAAAAATGGATACAAAAATGACACAAAAAGACACAAAAATTACTAAAAAGACAAAAAAATGACCAAAAAGAGACATAAATTTACCAAAAGAGACACAAAATGCCAACTGTGGACTCCAAAATTGAACTTCTTCACAATATTCTAATTATTATAATTCTAGGACTCACATATTCAGCTTCTGATCGATATTCTCATTTTATACAGAGTTTTGTGTTTTCATTCTCTCTAAGCCAGAATCATCAAAATTACAAGAAAAACCTGCTTGAAATATTTCACTCTATGTGTAATGAATCTATATAATGTATGAGTTTCACTTTCTGGAATGATTGACAAAAAATATTGAACTTTTTCATGATATTCTAATTTTTGGAGATGTACCTGTGTAAAAAAAAGACACAAAAATAGATACAAAAGGACCCAAAAAAAGACATAAAAATGGCCAAAAAAGACATAAAATTACCAAGAGACACAACATAACAAAGAAAATACATAAAATGACCAAAAAGAGACATATATTTACCAAAAGAGACACTAAATACCAACTGTGGACTCACATATTCAACTTCTGATCAATATTTTCATTTTATTCTGAGACAGAGTTTCGTGTTTTCATTATCTCTAAGCCAGAATCATCAAAATTACAAGAAAAACCTGCTTGAAATATTTCACTCTATGTGTAATGAATCTATATAATGTATGAGTTTCACTTTCTGAAATGATTGACAAAAATATTGAACTTTTTCATGATATTCTAATGTTTTGAGATGTACCTAGACACAAAAATGGCCAAAAAGACATACAATTACCAAGAGAAACAACATAAAGAAAATACATCAAATGACCAAACAGATGCATAAATGACCCAAAAAAACCACAAAATACCAACTGTGGACTCACATATTCAACTTCTGATCAATATCCTCATTTTATACCGAGACACTTTTATGTTTTCATCATCTCTAAGCCAGAATCATCAAAATTACAAGAAAAACAGGCCTGAAATATTTAACTCTATGCATAATGATATATGATATATAATATACGAGTTTCACTTTCTGAAATGTTTTATTTTTTTAGAATTTTTTATTAATTTCTGTGGGTCGTCATAGTTACGTACCAGGAAGTACATCACAACAAAAAATAAAAAATGGCAATTTCAGAATTTCATCAAAATCAAAGTTACTTCACACTTCACTTTCAGAAATGATCGAAAAAAAATACTGAACTTTTCAGTGATATTCAAATTTTTTGAGATGTACCTGTAAGTGGAAAATTTGAAAATTAGGTTTTTATTTTATAAAAAGCAACTATTGCAATGCTTTTTGTGGTTCTTCAGCAAGTTTACTATGTTAATAACCTAAACGTGATGAGTTTGCAGTCACTTGGTCCCTTAAATGTCGTTAGCATTCCCTTTGCTTAATCACATTTTAGTGCTCTCAGACTTGTAACAGCTCATTAGGCTGGTTAGAAGTAAAAACTGGATTTGTCATTACTAATGGTTTTTATTAAGAATGACATAACAAAATCATCTCTTAATAGAAATGTGTCTAAGTTCAGAGGAACATAATTATTCAACAAGGCAGCTGGAGATTGTTTCACTTTACCAAGATCCAAGAATATGATTCAATGTATATATATATATATATATATATAGTAATGCAGTGGAACTAACTCCCTTATGTTACTAAATTAAACCTATATAGCTTAAGTCAATAATATAAACTTTAATTGATACACTGCAAAAAAGGTGTGTCTAAAAAGATAACAGTAAATCTGAGGGAAATTATCTTGCTACATGGACAGAATTTCACTTTACAAGATTTCTTAAATTAAGATTGTTAAATCTAGAAAAAAAAAAAAAGCATGTTTCAAAAGATAACACTTCGAAATCTAAAGTTTTTTATCTTGGTAAGAAACAAATAAAGTGCACTCTGCTCAGGCCAGTTCATCGCTGCTTGCAGCTTTAATTTCTTATTTTAAGCGTTCAACATGTTAATTTAAGAAATCATTGCTGTCCATGCAGCAAGATAATTTCCTTCAGATTTAGTGTTTTCAGACACCTTTTTGCAGTGTGCAGCTGTCTTTGTGTTGTGATGTCAACCATGTTTTGTGAAATGTAATTATGTATTGTCTGTGTTCTTTGCTTTATGTTATGTATTCATATAATGTATGTCATGTCTTTTATCAATTCTGTGTATTTCTACATTGTATTTGTCACTTATATGATGATAGACCCCAAGAAGAATAGATGCTGATGTGCAAGAGCTAATTGGGATCTAAAACAGCTTAAGATTCAGCGTCAATATTTTAAATTCATGGCATTAACCAGGTCCAGAAACTTTGATCTTTGCATCTATTGAGGCAGGATAAAGCACTACTAATTCTGCTATGGTGTTTCTTGTTGCAGGGGATTTGGGAAACAAGGATTTCAATGCCAAGGTAAGCCACATGCATGCATTCAGTGCATTATATAAATAAAAAAAAAAAAGTTTTGTCATCTTTCTAAAATCCAGTTTTTATGTTCCATTCATTCTGCTAAAGCTCAGTTTGAGAGATTGAAAGCTTGATCTGCAACATCTTCTGTAACAAAGCATACACAGACAGCAGACGGTTAAAATTTTCAAAAGCTTTATTTTTTATTTCTTGGTGGGGTTAATTTCTTCATCCTGCAAAGAAATCAGGTTAATATTTGACAGATGTTTTACTTTGAAATGTGCATTTTAATTTAAACATTTACCTGCAACTTTGATGCATTAGCAGCCATGTTGGTTACCAGTTGGTCCTGAAATGTAAATATGATCAGGTAGAGTTCCAGACAAGTGAAGCTTCGTGACGTTTGAAGTTGTCGACATACCTCTGAGGGTTCTTCACGCCCTTTGGGGCAGCTGCTTTACCCTTAACAGCCTTTGCTCTTATAGGCATCATGACGATGGGGTGTGTGGGCTGGGTGTAGCTGGTGGCGGTGTGGAGGTACCTGGCTCGCTGGTAGCCATTTCTGGACTGGACAATATAGATTCGACGGGGCAGCAGGGGAGGAAGGCTCGGTTCACTCACTGTTTTAGTGACCTTTTGCTTGCTGATTGCTGGTTTTTGTGGAAACCGAGACTCAAAGTACTTTCCTATATTTGGGAAACTTTGGGATGAGGGTCTCCTGTAGGTACCCTGGCCAGAGGATGGTGCAAAAGCAGTAGAAACACCAGCTGGAGATGTAGGCGGTCTCATATAATTACCCTGGTTGTACCCTTGTGCAGTACCAGAAGGTCCAGCGATTCTAGATGGATAACGAAACTCTTCCTTGTAGTCCTGGTTCGGGGAAACAGAAACTGACGTACCAGCCACATTGTAAACAGGCTCAGGCTGTTGAAATCCAGAGGATGGTGCAGATACATGGGTTGTTGGACGTGCAAAAGCAGTCGAAACACCAGCTGGAGGTGCAGGCATACGGTTTGTAGAAGCAGCTGGTTCAGGTTTGTTCTCAGATGGATATTGAAAAACGTCCTCGTAGACGAGACGAGTAAAGGTTGAGCCACTTCCACTGGAGCCGGAGTTTGAGTCCTGGTCTTGGGAAGGCTGTTGGGATACAAAACTGGAAGATGGTTGCACAAAAACAGTAGAGACGCCACCCGATTGAGGCTTTACAGGACCTGGTTGAGGCTTTACGGGGACAGCTGGCCTGTAGTTTGGGCTGGAGGGGATTGAGGGCTGCAGGGTCTCAGGTTTGCCCCAGTATCCAGAACCTCCAGTAACTGGCCTCTCCACCTCAGGAGGACTGGGGTTGTTGGGCAGGCTTTGTGGCGGTGCAGCAGGTTCTGGCCATTGTGCAGCTGCAGGTTTGTAGTTTGGATCACTGGGTTGGTGGTCTGATTCTTGCCAGGTGCTGTCGTCAAACATCAGAGCGTCGTCATCGGTATCGGCGCCGATGTTACGGTAGTCAGACTTATGAGGATAGCCATGACCTGGAAAATGAGGAGACGCAACAGGTGAATAAAAGGGGAAACACCAAGGTTATAGTAAACGGAAAGTAGAATAAAAAAAAAAATTAATTCAACTGAAATTAAAACAAGTTTTTCAAAAACGAAAACTGAAACTGTATTTTGAGGTTACAAAATAAACAAATTATAGTGAAAATGTCCTTTGTTTCCATCTTTGTCACACTAAAAACTGAATTTGAACACAAATTAAAATTAATACTAAACAAAAATCCAAAACTACAACCTTGAGAAATGCCTGATTTAATATATTTAAAGATCTGAAGTTATATGAGGCATGTCATTAAATGTGCAAATCTGAACATTGGGTAAAGCAGTGGTTCATGTTTAAGTTTGACAGGAGTCAAAGGATTTAACAGGAGATTTGACATTTTTAGTCAATGTTATGAATCAATGTTAAGGGCAAGGTTATTATAGTTACCTAGAATTAAAAAAGCAATACCAATAGTTAACGGAAAAAAATACCCAAACAGAAACGGTTGTGTGGAATCAATTTGAAAATGTTTATTCACTAATATAAAAGTTGAAAGAACACATTAAAGTTACTGCAATCAAACTTTTACAGCAAAACCTGAGTGCAGTAGCTATATTTTTGGGGTTAAAGGTCAAATAAATCATAAAAACAACAAATAAATGTAGAAGTGTCATATCACTAACCCACCTATAACCCATTTTGCTGGCCAGTTAAAAAAAAAAAAACATTAAAGCAATTTCTCAGTTTTAACCTTTGCGTAGTTACTGCAGCTAGGCTTTATAAGGCAGTATAGACAAAGTACAATAGGGTATTTTGGATCCTATGGAAGCAAAAAAAATGTTTTAAATCCCAAATTTGCCTTTAGTGTCCTGCCTTAAGGTGAAACAAATATTCCTGAGGCTTGAAGTGGTAATTAAAGTACTTACCTCTTGTGGCTGGCAATCCAGAGCTGAAGCCAAACAGCAAAAAACAAATCCAGGAAACCCTGCAAAAGGCCAGTAAAGAACAAAAACCTGATTAAAACCTATCCATTAAAACAGATGAGGTGTAAAGAAAAGCTCAGCATCAATGAAACATACCACAAAAGGAGTCCAAGAGCCATGGCAGTTAACTGAAAAGCAGCAGCCTGTACTCTTCAGAAGCTATGGTTTGAAACAAGCACTTCACTGGGACTGACTGGACTTGAGAGTAACCTCTGATCTTCTGTGTCTCCTTTATATCTGTTTCTTACCTAACGAGCCCATTAGCAACAGCTGCTCATACAGCAATTAGTGGGCCGATTGTTAACAGGTGTGGAGGCCTGTCAACACCACCCATTGACTAGTGCTACCTAAACATCAGAAGACTTATTTGGAATTTGGAAAATACTTCTGGATAACTATTGTGTCACACCTGCTCACATCTAAAGGCAAGTGTTATAGTTTTTAGTCTCACACTGAGATTTTAGACAGACTGTCAATCTTGCAGGGAAACTATTTACAAGACTACAACTAGATTGCACGTTTTGATATGTAATTTGTCCTGCAACTCTTCAAGTTGTAGGACTAGTAGCGGGACGAAATTGTCTCCGGAAGAGGAAGAAGAAAAACGGGAAGAAGAAAAAATCCACAGTATAACAATAGTATATAGTAATAGTATAACAATAGCAATATTGCTATTGCACTACAGCTATTGCTGTATTGGACCAGTGTTGGTGCGATTGCCCCGTGGCCCTAATTATATTTCAAAACGTGCGGTTTGATCAGGATCGGTGTGCTATTACTTTTCTCTACAGAATACAAAACTGCCCAAAATTTTGCATTGAAATGAATGGGACGGGTGAAAAAAAATGAGCGAAAAAGAACAATAATTGGAGATTTTTAAACGTCTACTCCTCCGGCATAATTTCACCTAGAGACTCCATTTAAACTTTAAACAGTAGACACAAGTCTTGTGTATCGGTGTATTAATCCACGTTTCGATAGGTCATATAGTTTTTTATCAATCCCTGTTCAATGACCATGATCATTTTTGGAGAAATTCTGAGATTATGATGGGTGTGTATTGCACGGAATGTTCGTGTCACAGTGTGTGACATCATCGCCAGAGTGTAGAGGAAGAGAAAAAACTGTCAAAAAATAAATTTGAAAACTGTGCTCCAGGCCGCAAATTCCACTCTACAGAAATAATTTATACATAGAAACGTAGGAAAATTAGTCTTCTCCCTCACAATCCTCTGGTAAAGCTGTCAGAGTTATAGTTTGGGCGTAGGACGCACAGATGATCCACCAACACGCACCAACAGCCTCATTGGCTCCCATATTAAAAATGCAGGAAGATTTCTGAAAAAGGGAGATGTAACAGTTTTTTTTTGATCGCTCTAACAAAGCTATTTTTCATTTTTCTTAAAAAAAAAAACATATGTAGATGTTCAGGAAGAACTCAGGATTCTCAAAGTGAAGTCGGATCAATGATAGGTATTATGGTTTTGCCAAAAATGCTTTCTGTTCGAGGCCAGAAATTCCAGTCTGTCCACCTCTGGCTGCTGTCACTGAAAAGACTGATATGAAACAGATTACTACCTTAAACTTAACAATGGAGATGACGGAGCGCCGTGACTCCAGTAAAACTCCTAGATTTACTAAAGACTTTCAGTTTTTAGTGTCAGCCCAGCATAAGTGTGGGAAAAGTCATCCATGTAAACTCAATGGGCCTCATTCATGAAACGTGAGCAGAACGAATTTGTGTGTAAACCGTTCGCAGACGGAAATTTACGTGCATCTCCGCATTCATCAATATTTTAGTAGCTCCGATCTTTTCGTAGCTACTAACAAAATCTACACATGCTGCTGACCACACGTAGTGCTTGTGTAAATTTAAGAACGCATATAAATAATGCTCGTCACTGTTGGAAATTACAATTTTAATTCATAATGCGTTCTGTTATGTACACAATACGCAGATGCCTTTGAAACATGTGATATAAACATGGCAAACGATTAAAAATATAACATATTTAGTTAAATTAGTTGGCAATTGGCGGGATTAAGATTCAGATTAAACTCATAATTGTGAATTATCTATGTAAATTGACGCATCCTGCCTGCAGTTCTCAGAGGTATCATTAAATTAATGCCAGAGTATATCCAATTTCCATACGGCGCACAACGGCAGACAGAAGTAATGCAGGGGTTCAGCGCAGTTGCAAACATGCCAGGTGTTATCGGTGCCATAGACTGCACACACGTACGCATCAAGGCTCCATCCGGTGATGCATTTGCTTACATTAACCGGAAAAACTTTCATTCCGTGAATGTGCAACTGATCTGTGACGCAAAGTGTGTGTTGTTAAACGTTGTGGCACGGTGGCCCGGTGGGACGCATGACGCATTCATCCTGCGTAATTGCGCAGTTGGCACGCGTTTGGAGGATGGAGCTGTGAGAGACGGCTGGCTCATTGGTAAGAATATAGCCTGCATAATCACATGTGTGTGTTATATATGGACTTACCTTTCTATATCCATAGGGGATAGGGGTTACCCACTGACGCCGTGGCTTATGACCCCACTGGCCAGCCCGCAGACACCACAGGAGCATACAATGAGGCGCACGCGGCTACTCGGGCCGTTGTAGAGCGCACCAACGGGGTATTTGGACTCTGAGCGTCCTCCTCCTGTGGCAGATGTACTTTTTTTGTGTGCGCTAATGCGTTTCTTTGCGTCAAGTTTAATGTCAAACCATTTACGTTTAACCTCGGACGTAGTTCTTTGCACTACAGAAACCACATTTACTGCGTCCGTCACCTCCCTCCACGCTTTCGCTTTGCCTGTCCCTGTCACACCACTACTAACAGATGAAAATAAATTTTTTTTTTTGGACTCCACTTCTCCCAAAATAACTTCAATCTCCGCTTCGGAAAAATTCTTTTTTCTTTCTCGTTCTTTTTTTCTTTGTGCCATGACTGACAGGTTGACAGGATGCCTCTACACACCTCCTTATATGGTGGTCATTAGCAATTCATGGGCGGGGTTCATGCTAATTGCTGTTTATCGGGAGCGCGCTGCCACCTTACGATGGATTGGCATTCATGATCATACACACGTGTTTACGATCAGATCTGAGTTTCCCGCGGCGTTCATGAATCCGGAGTAGGTTTTTAGTAGCGTAGGCTTTTATGTGCAAATCTACGCACAAATCTACTAACGTTTCATGAATGAGGCCCAATGTGTGTTTATACTGAAATATTTTCTAATTTTGCTTATCTGAAAAACATCTTTCTGTGATCTGATGTAGCGTTTTGCACATGTTAACAGTCAAAAGGTCATATTAGATTCTCTTGTGCTTCTGAAATCAACACCCTGCAGCCACCACCATCTTTGCTAGTGTAACATTTCCCTCCAGACATCTGATACTGTGTCAGCTAAAGGGGAGAAAGGAAAAGTAATGGGGCGAGGAGTAAAGGAGACCAAGATGAAACCAGTGGGGAAATTAAGATTAGGTCATCAGTAAGGGCCATGCACATGAAATGGCACAAAAAATATAATGTAAAATAAATCGTGAAATATTGGAAGGAGGAAAAAAGTCTCTGGAAATGACAAGTTTTATGTTAAAGTTAGATATGTTGCAGTGTGATTGATCTGTAGAGCTGCTGTGCATTTACAAGGCCTTAGATCAGGGGTGTCAAACTCAAATACACAATGGGCCAAAATTTAAAACTTGAATAAAATCGCGGGCCAACATTGAACAAATAAACCTTTTAATATATACCAAACATGTTTTGCTTTAACATTAAATATGGAACCAGCAACGCTTATACACATACAATATATAACTAAATAGTGCAGACATGCAAAATCAAATTTCAAATAAAAAACACATCAATGTCATTAATTTATTAAATAAAAATTAAATAAAAAATCGTATGCCTCTTTGCTATTTGCATCCTTCTGATTTAAATATCAAAATAAAGTTTTTCAACAGGTTAATACAATTTAAAAATAAAATAACAATAATAAATCTAGTATTAGCGGTAAATGCGCCATATAATACCGGTGGGTCAGCTTTTATAGTACAATAATAAGATAATCATTTGGTATTGCCTCGCCAAATAAAATTACACTGCGGGCCAAATTTGGCCGCGGGCCAGAGTTTGACACCCCTGCCTTAGATTATACTGTGTCCAATGAGTAGAAGCAGATTGTAAAAATATTGAACTTTTTCAATCAACCAATCAACCCTGGTGCTAGCATGTGTTTGTTAGCATGCCAACTAGTGTCATTCTGCAGGGTCATGTAACAGAGTGATGCTGCAGTGAGAGATCTGTGGTTTTAATTAACTCTGCTGAAACACAGGCTGTATCCCAAAGTCGAGGATCCTTCCTTTCACTGTAATAACGCACAAATGGAGCCTTCAGTGTGCAGGTGTGTGTCATTGTGTAACTGGACGTCCTGCTTAAATTCAGCGCCACAATTTCAAAACCAGTTCGGACATGACGTTGCTACGGCATCGAGTCAAGTTAAGTCAAGTCAGATTTATTTATATATCGCATTTACAGACGGCTGAGCCGCACCAAAGTGCTTCACATAAAAGTGCAAGAAAGTGCAATAAAATACAGAATTGACAAAATTGACAAAGGTAACAAAGAAAACAAAAAACAAAACAAAATTTAATTTAAAATAAATGAAAAGAAGATGGGATATTTTTTAAAAGCACTGTGGGATTACTAGGGGACACTATTCCCTAGCACTCTGACACATATTTGTGGAAATGGAAGAAGATGTTGAAGTTGAATCTTCACAGAATAACGGATAAAAGCAGACTGTCGATCCCTGTTAACACAATAAACACGTATAACTCTCTGAATGGCATCGCTACGTATACTTTGCACGTAATACATCATCATCTGACGCATAGAAATGAATTAACAATAACTTTAGCCGACTGAGACGCACTGAACTGGCAATGTGTCAAGATGACGTTTATTATCTTTAGCTAAATATTCTGGCATTTGTTTATGTTTATGTTTTGCTTGACTTTGAACACACGTTTTGTAAGTTATGTGACAACATTCAGTGTAAACTGAAAATACGTATATATTTAAATGCATATTGCTTGGAATTTGGGCAGAAGAAGGACTCTGTCTTGGACGTTGGGCCGTTTCTTGTTTATTTTAATGCCTGGTACAACTAAAGGTTGGAAAAATATCTGTTAATGGTCATTTTGTGCCTTTTTTACTCGGTTTTACGTCTATTTTTGGTCCTTTTGTGTCTTTTTTTATTCATTTTTACATCTATTTTTGGTCATTTTGTGTCTTTTTTTATTCATTTTCAGATCTGTTTTTGGTCATTTTGTTTGTTTTTTACTCGGTTTTACATCTATTTTTGGTCCTTTTGTGTCTTTTTTTATTCATTTTTACATCTATTTTTGGTCATTTTGTGTCTTTTTTTTATTCATTTTTACATCTATTTGGGTCATTTTGTGTCTTTTTTAGTCATTTTCAGATCTGTTTTTGGTCATTTTGTGCCTTTTTTGGTCATTTTTACATCTATTTTTGGTCATTTTGTGTCTATTTTTTCTAGTAGATTTGCCAGATTTAAGAGATTTAAAGTGGTGAATCTGCGAGAAAAAAAAGTTGCTTTTCTTTCACTTTTTGCTCGTAAATCTGTGATTCCTTCGTTTATTTACAGTCCTTCGACTGTCGGTGACGTAGAATCCTTCGAAAATCAGCCGTTTGAGAATCCCTCCTTGAATTTGGGATACAGCTCGTGTCCCTGCAAAATAGATAGCAAGGGGAAGAGAATACTCCAGAATAGACTGCATCCATTTTTTCTCAGGTGTATTGTTTTCAGGCTGAACTGTCTGACAGAGGAGCTTGACCATGAACGCATCATGGAAGTGGGCTGAGAGATGCATGTTCTTGGATGTCCACAGGACGCTTGATGTTTTTCTTGTGAATAAGGGATGCGTTTCTTTTTAGAGAGCCATGTGGGATAATCCCTGGAGGACTGGATGTATGGGGTTCTTTTTTCTTCATGGGATGGATGCATAATGGCTTCTGCATTGTTGATAACACTATGGAGCAACGGGATGTATGATTGTTAATATATGTAACAGATTTTTCCCTGAAATATTTATTACTATGAGTGTAAATCAATGCACATATTTCCTTCTGTGAGTACAGTTTGTTATTCATGCATAAAGCTCAAGATGTGAAACTTTAAGATCAAAGGCAGGAATGTACACTCAGACTAGGGCTGGGCGATATGGCCCTAAAGGATTATCATGATATTTCAGAGTATTTTTGCGATAACGATATTCTTGACGATATTAAAAAATACTGAAAAATATATGGAAAATTATTTTTTTAGTCTGTATAAATAAATAAAAATCGTACAACAAAATAAAAATAAATCCTAAATCTAAATGTAGTGTAAATTGCAAATATCAACAGTTGCCAAATACAAAAAAAATTACTCCTGACTTTTTTTTTAAATTGTACCGTAAGTGTTTGCATATGTATTTTGTATATTGTACGTGTTTTTTTTTGTTTGTTTTTTGTTTCGTAATTCTCTGCTTTTTTACATCATGGCCAGGGGACTACAGATGAAAACTAGCCTTCTGGCTAATTCTGGCTTTTTTAAACCATATGTAATCATGTGTTTTATGAAATTGCACTGTCCCCTTTTAAATAAACTAATAAAAAAAATAAAATTAAAAACTATCTAGGGGGTCAGTTTTATTAGATATACTTTCAGTAGCTTGAAATGTGACGTTAGCGCAGCACATGAGACGATAGCGGGACGCCACAGTCTAGGTCATTAATGGGAAACCCAAACGCCACTACGTCAAGAAGTAGGAATGTTGCTAATATCATGATATCATGCAACTTACTCATCCCTCACACCAGATCCAAAGAAGGACAAGCAGCTTTTAGTGTTTATGCCCCGCGAAAGTGGAACACCCTGCCTGACTCAGTTAAACATGCCAAATCAGTAGCCATTTTTAAAAACAGATTAAAAACCAATCTTTTTTCAACAGCATTCGGTTGAACTGTGTACGTGTGCGTGTGGTTGTGGGAGTGGGTGCACATGTGTGAGTAAGTAAGTGTGTATGTGGTGAATATGGCATAGCTTGTCTACCTGCACTCGTCAATTAATTTGTAATTGATCTTATTTTATTTTATTTTTTTTTTATTTTATTTTTTTTTCTAATTGTTTGTATTTGCTTGTTTTCTGTTGTTCTGTTTTGTTTTGTTTTTCAACTGTAATTATGTATATTGTGAAGCACATTGAGTCTGCCTTGTGCATGAAATGCGCTCTATAAATAAAGTTGAATTGAATTGAATTGAATTGAATGATATGTATTTTTTTTACCCATAAAAAAAATATACCGGTATAATCATGAATGATATGATGTGGCTCACCCCTAACTCAAATGCTTCATGTGATGTTGGTGAGGAAGTATTTGTGCTGCTAAAGGTGTCAAAGGGTGCAGAATCAGAATATGAGGCTCCTTCACCTTATTAGAAACGGGAAAGTCTTCCCCTGCACGGCTGATAGGACCTTATTGTTTCTCAGGCGTGGGCAGATCAAGGGTTGTCTGCAGCTTCCTGCTGTGCATTGAAAAGCCAGATAGCAGATGTAAAATGTAATGGCGGTCTGATAATTACACAATAATTAGTGTAAATAAACATGTCCTTTGTAAAATCAAAAACTATAATATTAATTAATTAATAAATGCAGGCTATTCAATTTTGTGTAATTTTTGCATCTATTTTGGTCATTTTTGCATCTGTTTCTTGGTTGTTTGGTAATTTTTGCATGTATTTTTGGTCAATTTGTGTCTATTTTGATCATTTTGTGTCATTTTTGCATCTATTTTGGTAATTTTTGCATCTGTTTTTTGGTTGTTTGCTAATTTTTACATGCACTTTTGGTCAATTTGTGTCTATTTTGATCATTTTGTGTCATTTTTGCATCTATTTTGGTCATTTTTGCATCCGTTTTTTTGTTGTTTGGTAATTTTTACATGTATTTTTGGTCAATTTGTGTCTATTTTGATCATTTTGTGTCATTTTTGCATCTATTTTGGTCATTTTTGCATCTGTTTTTTTGTTGTTTGGTAATTTTTACATGTATTTTTGGTCAATATGTGTCTATTTTGATAATTTTGTGTCATTTTTGGTCAATTTTTTGCATCTATTTTGGTTGTTTTGTGTCTTTTTCGGTCATTTTTACATTTCTCCAATTTCAAAATGCACTTCATCTTAAAATGAAGCGTAGAAGAAGTTATCTTCTTCCATTTTTCCAACCTGTGTTATGATAACTGGGTTGTTTTAGCTCCACGCTTGTGTTTGTGAGGAAGTCGTATTTGTGCTGCTAAAGGTGACAAAGGGTGCAGAATCAGAATAATGAGGCTTCTTCACCTTATTAGAAAGGTGGGAAACGGAAACAGGAAAGTCTTCCCCTGCACGGCTGATAGGACTTTATTGTTTGTCAGGCGTGGGCAGATCAAGGGTTGTCTGCAGCTTCCTGCTGTGCATTGAAAAGCCAGATAGCATCTTTTTTCTGTTTACTCTCCAGTGATCAGCCACCTCCACTGCACAACACCTGACGCTAGAGTGGAAACGTCTTTATTACTAAAGGATGTGTGTGTGGGTGGAGGACAGAACCCCTGCTGCTGGCAGCTTGGTGACTGCTGCACCTTTTTAATGTTCAAGGTAGCAAAGGTGACGTGTGCATCTCTGCACTTATGGATGTGGGACGCATGTTGCAGAGTTACAGACGACTGAGTCACTTAATAGAAAAGATTATATGTAATACCTCTCTGTTCAGGGGCCTTGCAGTTATTGCTATTTCTTGGAATTGCTGTACCTTCACTGTAACCTACTTTATTTCTGCTCACCATAGGGAGTCTACAAGATGTGACTCAACACAATATCATTAAAAACCTTGTGGAAAATTCTATCTTACATAACAACTGTACAGTACATTGGTGTATAAGTGTATTTGATATGGGTGGTTGACGTGACGCTCAATTTTTGTGTTCCCAGTGACAAATATTACTCAAATTTGATAATATTTCATTAAAAGTAATGTTTTAATATGCAGTTCATTCTTCTACATCTAATCCATCTGCAAACAATGAGTATCGTTCTTCAACTATGCAAATATTCTGTTTTGAACATGACATTTGTCCACCGGTGCAACTGTACTAGGTAGCATTACTTATCTTAAAACAACTGTAATTTAATGAAAAATTAATCTAAATACATTAAAATACTTGAATGCATGTCTTACAAGTGTTTACTTAATGAATCTAGAGGATATAAGTGTTAAGGTCCCTATGTAGAGTTATTATGACACATTACATTTTGTCCGCAAAACTGGTGTCCTCCTGGAGCAACGGCATTATGTAGATATAAAACAGGCATTAATGTGACCACCCCATTACTGAGAGGGGTCCTTCCAGAATCAGGAAGGACAGAAGACATCTCTGGAGCAGGTGGACTGCACACAAGATCAGTTCTGTCTCAAATATTTTCATAATATTACTATTTCCGTGCAGTGTTGGAACTGGTCGTCTTAAGGTAGTCCTTTGGTACAACGCAGTTTAAGTATTGATCTGAATATTTTTATCAATTTACATTGATTGATAATTGAAAATAATGTAAACCTTAACACTGTTACTCAGGATGAAGAATGTCTCTCATATAGCTAGTCCGCAAACTAGCATTGATTTCGAAAATGTCCACTGGTGAAACGCACTGTCCTATAGTACAACATGAAGTCAGTTTCACTTATTTTTTTCCTTTACTCCTATCATAATGAAAATTAACATAGTGAAAGCAAACATGTAAACAAACATTTTTTGTATTACAAGTTTTATTGAAAAATTAGTTTTAATATGCAAAAGAGATATAATCCGAGTCTAAAATATGAATGGAGGTTAATGGACGGCCACATTTGGATGGCCCGTCCTACCTGGCTGACGGGAGCTTCTCTGTCCTGCTTGGGGATTTCTTCTCCTCTGTTGCCCCCCTCACCTGTGGGGTCCCTCAGGGCTCTATACTAGGTCCCATCCTCTTCCTATTATATATTTTACCCCTAGGGGACATCCTAGTCAAACATAACATCTCCTTCCCTGTTTTGTTAAAGCTAGTTTGATTTCCATGTTGAAAGTGAGAGGCTGAAATGACCACCAAAGAAAGGTCTAGGAAGTTTAGGGAGAGGCTGAATGAAGATCCTGAGAGGAAAGAGAACTTCCTGAGAGAGAGACGCAGAAAGTAAATTTGACAATGTTTGATAATTAATTTGACTTTGTACACGACATGGGCATACTAGTACTCTGTTGTCCAATGGTGCAACGGAATGTCCTGTGGTGCAACAAATTGAATTGTGAGTGGAAAAGGTATTTTAAAGAAAAATGTATGTAAAAAGTGTGGGATAGTACAATAATGTTATCATCACTATGCAGCTATAAGGATGAAATGAAGATTCCTTGGGTTTTATACCAATTATAATGAACGTAACCCAGGCATTTGGGTGAAGTCTCTATGTGTACATCTTATAGTATATAAATAACATAATTCTGAATTTTTTGGGGGTATGTTTGATGTGGAAATATAATTGGGACAAACTAATATGCCTTTGGCTTATCAATCTTATCTGTCCAACATTCTCTGAATTAAATAATGACATTCTTTATTGTGTTGCACCGGTGGACACATTTTAGGACTACCACACCAAAAAGTGAATAATATGTAAAGAATTAGAAATGGACACATTCAGTTTTGAATTATTCACATATAAGGGAATATAATTATATATCATTTGACATATATTTTTGAATTATTATTTTTTTCACTTTGAATTTGAGTTCACGTCAACCACCCATATACATTGTATAAGGTTCTGTTGTTTGGCTCTGATGGGGTCTATCGGGTTTTTAACCCTTAATAGGGCACTCATTGAAATACTTGCAAATTCTAAATGTCAACCCTAGAGAATATTGGAGGATATTACATATAGCCAGAATGTGTAAATAAAAAAAACATATGGACCCGGGGGAGGGGGTAATATTTTGAGAAATAAATTTAGGAGATTAAAGTGGTGAATCTACTAGAAAAAAAGTCGCTCAGTTTAATTCTCTGTGATAGTAAAAGTGTACAGTCATGGGAAAAAATATTAAACCACCTTGTTTTCTTCATTTTTTCTTGTTTATTTTAATGCCTGGTACAACTAAAGGTACATTTGTTTGGAAAAAAATATCGGTTTTTGGTCATTTTGTTTCTTTTTTACTCGGTTTTACATCTATTTTTGGTCATTTTGTGTATTTTCTATTCATTTTTACATCTATTTTTGGTCCTTTTGTGTCTTTTTTAGTCATTCTTACATCTATTTGGGTCATTTTGTGTCTTTTTTAGTCATTTTCAGATCTGTTTTTGGTCATTTTGTGCCTTTTTTGGTCATTTTTACATCTATTCTTGGTCATTTTGTGTCTTTTTTATTAATTTTCTAGTAGATTTGACAGATTTATGAGATTTAAAGTGGTGAATCTGCGAGAAAAAAAGTTGCTTTTCTTTCACTTTTTGCTTGTAAATCTGTGACTTTTTCCGCGCAGATTTGTCACTTTAAATCTCTTAAATCTTCAATTTTTTTTCTTGTAGATTTGCCACTTTAATCCAGTAAATTTGCATGTTTTTTTCCCCCTAAACTGCAAAAATATGAATTATTCATAATGCAACTATCTGGTGGACACCTGACCACAAACCCATCTTCTTGTTAGGAATCCCCACTGTGATGTAATTGGTGTTTTTACTGAGATTAAATGACGCAGAAATAATTATAGGCAGTTATGCTGCATTTACTGTTCGTTCAGCAGACAGACGGCAGGAGAGGCATTCAACACTTGCCATGTTTTATTTTAATTCAGTTTTTGACTGGAGGAAATACTACACACGGACAAAAGGCTGAATCATATCAAAATATGACAGAAAAATAGGTTTTAATTAGTTGAATTTCTGGTTGGACTTATTAATTATGAATCCCCATTGGAAAACTATTCCTGCACAAATGTCAGAGCAGCATTAGTGAATGTGTTTGAGTGTTGGAGCCCCCTGCCTCCCCTTCCTCTCTAGTCTTTGAGTTTGAGCGTCTGTGGAAATAACTGAGCCATCTGGAGGGTTGAGAAGCCGTCACTGGGAGGAGAGCTCTGTGTCTGGACACAAGACAGGAGGGAGATGGAGGGAGTGGTGGTTGAGAGAAGAAAAACAAGATTTAATCCTTAGAAGTCGAAGCATTCACATTACTTAACCCTTTGGAGTTTGGGGCTATTTTGTCGGTTTTTGACTCCTTTTCATTCTGCCTGTATAAACCACTTAAGAATCTTTACCATGACATGTTTTCAGCACAACCTCACCTATATGACCATATATTTTTTTTTCATTTTGACTTACTGGATCAACATTTTGAACACAAAAAACCCACAAAAACACACACAAAACTACAAAAAACACATACAAACACACCAAAAACATAATAAAAAATTAAAAAAACACACAAAAATGTCCAAAAACACACATAAAAAACACAAATAAACACAAAGAAATGACAAAAAACATACATAAAACACAGAAAACAAACCAAAAACACACAAAATTACAAAAAACACATACAAACACACTCAAAACACACCAAAAACATAAGAAAAATACAAAAAACACACAAAAAACACAAAAAATTACCAAAAACATACATAAAGCACGAAAACAAACCAAAAACACACACAGAATTACAAAACACATACACTTTCAAAACACACCAAAAACATAGTGAAAATACAAAAAACACACAAAAATTACAAAAAACACACATAAAAAAACACACAAAAATACATAAAACACGAAAAAACAAACAAAAAATTTACCAAAAAAATTTACCAAAAAAGAAAAACAAAAAACACAGATAAAACCACAAAGAAATTACAGAAAACATACAAAAAAAAAAAACAGTAAACACAAAAGATTGCATTACAAATGCTTAATACACAAAGCTAAATTAGAAAAATCTCTGCAAAAAAAATAAAACCATGTTAATACACCTTTTTCCCCACCTTTGCTTAAAAAGAATTGATGCATTAAATTGAACATGGAAACTTGTGTAAAAGCCAAAACTCTAGAGTTGAGCTGACAGCAGGAAACATGCTGCTGAATGTTTTTATGTCGTGACGTCATGAAGAAGTCGTGCTCCGGAGCTTTAGACTCTAGAGGGTTAAAGAAGATTTAACAATGTGGAGAGCTTGAAGGAGGCTGAGTAGGAGGCAGAGGTGAACACGTACGTGCAGGACTCAATAAACACAGGAGGGTTTTCAATTGCATGGGTGGAAGTGTGAGGGTGCAGGAGATGAAGAAGTCAAAGAGGACTTTTACACATTCTGGCTTCTTGCTGCAGAGTTTTGGCAAAGATAAAGAAAACAGAGTGAGAGAGAGAGCAGATGAAAGAGAGAGAGAGAGAGAGAGCAGAGTGAAAACAGAGGTGGAGGAGAGATATCTGTCTCTTTAGCTGCTAAACGCTCTGATCCACCTTCACCAGCTGCTCACTAACTCTGTCTGTCTCAAGGATATATATTAATTTATCAGGATGGTTAGAGTGGCAGCAAATATACACACACACAGATACATATACATGTCTATAAAGCTCTAAATGTGTATACTAAATCAAGAAAAAATGAAAAGAGAAATAAATCTTCAGTTGAGCTCATCATTCCAGCCATCTACTTCAATGGCACTTTACTGTGTTGTGTGTGGAAGGTCCCTTTAATTACTTTTTTTGGTAATTTTGTGTCTTTTGTTGGTCATTTTGTTTCTTTTTTAAGTAATTTAGGTTTTTTTCTGTCATTTTGTTGGTCATTTTGTTTCTTTTTTAAGTAATTTAGGGTTTTTTTCTGTCATTTTGTGCCTTTTTTGTCATTTTGTGTCTTTTTTTGGTAATTTTATGTCTTTTTTTCGTGATTTTGTGTCTTTTTTTCATGATTTTGTGTCTTCTTTGGTAATTTTGTGTCTTTTGTTGGTCATTTTGTTTCTTTTTTAAGTAATTTAGGGTTTTTTTCTGTCATTTTGTGTCTTTTTTGTGTCATTTTGGGTCTTTTAAAAAAAAAAAAGTGTGTCTTTTTTGGTAATTCTGTGTATTTTTTTTGTCATTTTATGTCTTTTTTTGTCATTTTGTGTCTTTTTTAAGTAATTTAGTGTTTTTTCTCAGTCATTTTGCATCTTTTTTCAGTAATTTTGTGTCTTTTTTTGGTCATGCCTCCAGCGGCCCCCAGGTAATTTGAGTCTGAGACCCCTGCTCTAGCCCATTCTTCCTCTGTTAGACTTTCTTGCACATCGGATCTCCATGATTGTAATATGTTTTGTGATGACTCTTTGGATTTACTCACAAAAAAATGATATGCACCAGCAAATTAATCTGAAGCCATTAACAGTGCATGAAAATAATAAACAACATTCTTCTCTCATGTTCTTTGCTACTTTGGGGCATTTCAGAGGGCGAGATGTTTGTCGTCAGCGTGAATCATCTCCGTGTTGTTTGCGGTTCTTCTGAAGTCCGGAGCTCTTTCTCTTTGCTTCCATGGTGACGTCTCCGTAACTGTAACCAGCGTGGTTTGTTGTTGCATTTCAAATATATATTTGCATACCAAGTGCAGCCAACATGCCTCCTCTCATTTCCAACCCAGTGACTATTTACTTCTCCTCAAGTGATAATGATGAGATCTTTATCATGCACACAGATGAGGGTCTCTCTCTCTCTCTCTCTCTCTCTCTCTCTCTCTCTCTCTCTCTCTCCGGGACATTTGTTACCCCCGTGGGCGACATCATGTATGTGTCAGTTAGCATGACGAGGGCTGACACATGCCTGTGAATAGCCGAGGCCTAATGGCAGCGTGGGTGTGGAGCCGATCCCTTCCTCCGCTCACAATGGAGCGCTGGTGGACCTCATTAACCAATCAGGAGGCAGGAGTGTGGGGGTGTTGGAAGATGAGAGCTCCTGATGGGAACCCTAAACAATCAGCATCTTACACAACGTGACCAGGGTCCTCCTGCTCCTCTGAGCTCCACACATCGAGACTTTCTGGATTCATTCTTATCAAACACATCAAAGCCCTGTTGCTTTGTTGTAAAAAGTATTAATCTCCTGCTCAACATTGTGGGTGTTCTCTCTGCTCTACTTGACTATGACACATTGTAAAAAAACATTTTTAAAAAAGCTTGAGTTAGAGATTCCATTAGTTTAAAAGCAAAGCTCATTATAAGGGCCACGGGGCAATCGCACCAAGCACAGGTCCCATACAGCAATAGTTGTAGGGACCAGCATTTTAGAGACTCCATTTAAACTTTAAACAGTAGACACAAGTTTTGTGTATCGGTGTATTAATCCACGTTTCGATAGGTCATATAGTTTTTTATCAATCCCTGTTCAATGACCATGATAATTTTTGGAGAAATTCTGAGATTATAATGGGTGTGTATTGCACGGAATGTTCGTGTCACAGTATGTGACATCATCGCCAGAGTGTAGAGGGAGAGAAAAAAATTGTCAAAAAATAAATTTGAAAACTGCGCTCCAGGCCACAAATTCCACTCTACAGAGATAATTTATACATAGAAACGTAGGAAAATTAGTCTTTTCACTCACAATCCTCTGGTAAAGCTGTCAGAGTTATAGTTTGGGCGTAGGACGCACAGATGATCCACCAAAACCACCAACAGCCTCATTGGGTCCCATATTAAAAACGTAGGAAGATTTCTGAAAAAGGGAGATGTAACAGTTTTTTTAGATCGCTCTAACAAAGCTATTTTTTCATTTTTCATGAAAAAAAAAACATATGTCGACGTTCAAGAAGAACTCAGGACGCTCAAAGTGAAGTCGGATCAATGATAGGTATTATGGTTTTGCCCAAAATGCTTTCTGTTCGAGGCCAGAAATTCCAGTCTGTCCACATCTGCTGTCATTGTTACGGAACATTCAGGTGGCAGTTGATTCTGTTGATTGCTTTGATCTTTGATGTGATTACAGTTACAGATACACACACACACACACACACACACACACACACACACACACACACACACATTTTGAGGTTAAAGGGCATAGTTTGAAATCTCTGAAGAATCTCATCATAGTGTAGACACACCGGCAGTAGCTCCCATGGCCCTTTCAGAATTTCCCCAGAGGAAATTTTCTAGTTTCTTTATTTAATATGAAAATCTATCTATAAAAGCAAGAAGTGTGTGTGTGTGTGTGTGTGTGTGTGTGTGTGTGTGTGTGTCTAGGGCAGGGGTCTCAAACTCAAATTACCTGGGGGCCGCTGGAGGCAGTATCAAAATGACCAAAAGAAGACACAAAATTACAAAAAAATACACAGCGTTACCAAAAAAGACACAAAATTATAACCTAACCTGATTGACATCAAAATCCCGCAGCATCCCTTTCAGTTTCCCTCCTGAACTTCATATCTGTTGAAAGGTATCGAGCTCAGCGCTGAGACTGAGAAGTATCTCATTAAAACAGGCTTGTTGAACGTGGAGAACAATGTTTAATATATCGACGGTTTTAAATCATCGTCTCCCAGCTGAATGGCATTAATTATGCTGAGAGTGGAAGCTTAGCTGGCCGGGATAATTATGAGTAATTCTGCCGCTGCTTGTCTCTGCTCCACTTTTTAAAATCTCCTTTTTTACTACAGAGTGTTGCTCCCTCCTCTCCTCCTTCTTCCTCCTTTTCTCTCCACTCCCCACTCACCACTTACTGTAACAACAAAGTGTGCCGTTTCCATTTTGTTATCATTTTAACAGCTCCTCTGAAGTGTCTTTTGTTATCAGATCTCATCCTGTCTTAATGATTACAGCCCTCACTGCTAGTACTATATTAATCCCACTGCAATTACACATTTACAAACCTCAAACATTATTTCCAGTATATACAGTACAGATTAAAATACTGGCTATTTTCCAATTTCAGCAGTTTCTTCCCGTGGAACTTCAAATATCACAAAAGTCACTCATTGTCTACAAGTATTGACTCTGTACTGCACAGTAAAAAAAACAAACCCTGTTGTTTTTACGGTAAAAGAGGTTGCCAGAAGGTTACTGTAATAAATATGGTGGAACTTTTTTAATATTACTTTTTTTAAAAAAGTTTTTCCATCAAAAGAAATGCTTTTCTGCCATATAATTGACAAGAAAATACTTTATAAATGCTGCATGAATTAAAGATTTAACCATTAAATATTACAGTATATTTTTGTTGGAGTTATTTTTTGTTTTAACTGAATTAACCCATTTATCTTTTTAGGGTCTTTTTCTATCATGGTTTAGCAGTTTCTCACCGTAAAATCTACAGATTTTTAAAAAAAGTGTACAGTACGGATTAAAATACTGTCTATGTTCCGATTTCAGCAGTTTCTCAGCTTCAAATATCACAAAAGTCACACACTGTATAGAAGTATTGACTCTGTACTGCACTGTAAAAAAAACAAACTGTTGTTTTTACGGTAAAAAACGGCAGCTGTGGTTTACCGTAATAAATATGGTGCAACTTTTTAAAATATTACGGTAAAAAGATATCGGCACTGTTGATTTCACGTTTTAAGATTGCCGTTTTTTACCGTATAAATAAAAAGTTTTTCCATCAAAAGAAACACTGTTCTGCCATATAACTGACAAGAAAATACTTTATAAATAAAAACGTATAAATTAAAGATTTTACCATTAAATATTACAGTATATTTTTGTTAGAGATATGGTGTTTAGTACATTTTTTGTTAGAAAAAGTATTTTTTTTACAAAAAATAAATGCAAAAATTACAGTGATGGCTTGTATAGATATATATTACAGTATATTTTTGTTACACAAGTGGTGCCAGTATATTTTACAGTGGAGTAATGTTTTTGTTTTTTTAAATACTGTAAAAAAAAATACAGTTTTGGCTGATTTCATTTACGGTGTTTCATTGTTACTGAAACTGAATTAACCCATTTATCATTTTAGGGTCTTTTACTGTCATGATTTAGCAGTTTTTAACCGTAAAATCTAAAATAAAAGACATTTTTTACAGTGTACAGCCAAGACACTGCAATACAATATTTTACGGTATGATATCTCTTGCACCTTGCAAAAATGAAAAACTTCTCTATATCTTATCTATATGTTTTTTTTCCTACAAACTTATTTTATACAAAGATATTTTTTTTTCTCTCTACAGAATATAATTAATACTTTATGGCGTTATACAATCACAGGCACACATGTACAGTGTATTTATTATCATCTTTAATAGCTACTGTAAAGTCTTTGCCAGCATGGTGTGACAAGGTTACCATGGCAACAGAGCTTGGCCCTCACTGCCAAATTCCTGCCAACCACCCCGGGCGAAGCACTTCCCTTTAAAAAAACAACCATGGCACAACACGAGAGCCGGGCTTCACCTCCTCAGAGTCCGTTTCTACGTGGAAAACGGGATAAAATCAGCAGCTGTGACTGGGACTTTTATTTTGTGAACGTTTGAGATCTCAGGCCGTATAAATGAAGATATGAATGAAGTGATGGAATCCTAAAACCACTCTGTGATCTCATCCCGGAGCACAAAAACAAACAGGGAGGAGATCATTTCAGAGCCAATTCACCACAGACACTGTCCCCGTTCAGAGCAGCAGTCTGAGTTCTGTCTGTGGAGATTATAAGGACATCCTTTATTAACCCATTTAGGCCTAAAACACTTGGAAAGCTTGGAAAGAAACCTGTAAAACCTCTGGGAAATTTAAAAAAAAGCCCCTAAAACCTGAAGTTTTTTTAAATACTTTTTTGTCATTTTGTGTCTTTTTTTAAGTCATTTTGTATGTTTTTCTGTCTTTTTTTAGTAATTTTGTGTCTTTTTAGTAATTTTGTGTCTTTTTTTAGTAATTTTGTGTCCGTTTTGTGTCCTTTTTTAGTAATTTTGTATTTTTTTTTAGTAATTTTGTGTCTTTTTTAGTCATTCTGTGTATTTTTGTGTCTTTTTTAGTCATTTTGTGTCTTTTTTAAAATTATTTTGTGCCTTTTTCTGTCTTTTTTTGGTCATTTTGTGTCTTTTTTGTCATTTTGTGTCTTTTTATGGTCATTTTGTATCTTTTTTTGTCATTTTGTGTATTTTTTTAGTCATTTTGTGTCTTTTTATTAGTCATTTTGTGTCTTTTTAGTCATTCTGTGTCTTTTTGTGTCTTTTTTAGTCATTTTGTGTCTTTTTTAAATTTATTTTGTGTCTTTTTCTGTCTTTTTTTGTCCATTTTGTGTCTTTTTTGTCATTTTGTGTCTTTTTATGGTCATTTTGTGTCTTTTTTTGTCATTTTGTGTCTTTTTTTAATAATTTTGTGTCTTTTTTTACTCATTTTGTTTTAGTCTTTAACTTGTATATGTTATAAAGGGTCAAATAAAATATCAATCCAATGCTCTTGGATGTTTTATATGAGCTGCACCATGTTCATGAGAATCAGCCGGCAGTGACCGCCACGAGTGCAATATTTTCATTTCTGCAGACTGTCTCAGCAGATCATGTCACAGTGTTTTCGCTTGCATAACACAATGTCATGTGGTGACATTAAAAAGGGGTCTTTTTGGAGGCTCGGCGGCATTACTCAGCTGAGAGTGGGTAGTTAATTGTCAGGGAGCTGCCTGTGTGTGTTTTTGCCGAGACACAATTCAGTGTAGTAAGATGACACACGCTGTTCTCTTCTAATCTCTGTTTGAACAAACAAAGGCAAAAGAGCATCAGAGAGGCTCGCTGGGAGGTGACGAGGGAGCAGAGGAAGGTTCTGGAAGATCAACGTGTGTGACGCTGTTTTCACAAAGACACTTGTTTTACCCATGCAACCAAACTGCCAATTAGGGCTGCACGATTAATGCAGTTTTAATCGTGATCACGATTTTAGCTGCCACGATTAAATTGACTCTATGGAGTCTTTTTGGGCTATTTTGTCCATTTTTGAATGCTTTTCATGTCTTTTTTTAGTCATTTTGTGTCTTTTGTGTGTCATTTTGTGTCTCTTGTAGTCATTTTTGTGTCTTTTTTAGTCATTTTGTGTCGTTTTTAGTCATTTTGTGTCTTTTTTTGGTCATTTTGTGTCTTTTGTTAGTCGTTTTGTGCCGTTTTTTGGTCATTTTGTGTCTTTTTTGTCTTTTTTTGGTCATTTTGTGTCTTTTTTTAGTGATTTTGTGTCTTTCTTTGGTCATTTTGTGTCTTTTTTTGGTCATTTTGTGTCTTTTTTTAGTCATTTTGTGTCTTTTTTTTAGTCATTTTGTGTCTTTTTTGGTCATTTTGTGTCTTTCTTTGGTCATTTTGTGTCTTTTTTTAGTCATTTTGTGTCTTCTTCTGTCTTTTTTTAGTCATTTTGTGTCTTTTTTAAGTTATTTTGTGTCTTTTTCTGTCTTTTTTTGGGTAATTTTGTGTTTCTTGTGGTCATTTTGTGTCTTTTTTAAGTCATTTTGTGCCTTTTTTGGTCATTCTTATGTCTTTTTTTAATCATTTTGTGTCTTTTGTTTGTCATTTTGTGTCTTTTTTTAGTCTTTTTTTTCCATCATTTCTAAATCATTCCAAGGAAGGTTTTCTGCATTATATATTGTGTCAACTTTTTATTATAGTACATATAGAACAGCAGATACACTGATAACGGCCGATACTATCAATCAACCGATAAATCTGTCAGGCTTTTATTTTTCGGAGTAAGGGTTGCAAGAAAAAACGGTGTGTCTGCATGTTGGTGCTGTTGCATTTACTACAGTAAAGAGTGACAGGAACAGTCACAACACTGATTTAATCTGTGTGGTTTTTAAAAAATGGCACCAAATGGGGAGACAGAAGAGATTTGTGACAAGATGTAAGAACCAGCTGGCTCAGTGTTACCACCACAAACAGGCTGATAACTTTCTCCCACTCTGTTGGAGCATCTGTTAGAAAACGACTTCCCAGCTCACTGTGTTTCTGTAAGGTTTCACTTTATTTGGAGGAGTTAGTTTAAGCTCATGTCTAACAATCTGCCTAGGATGATGTGACCCGTGTACACACTGACACAGAGCCAGCTCATAGTGGGAACACTGTTCTGTATCTCAGCAGAGCTTTCTGGGGTGAAAGATGGCAGCATGCTGAACTTTTATAAATTATAGATGCTGCAGCAGAGATTTCTATAAAAGACACAGAACAGAAGACCTGCGGTACAATCCAGCGTTAGACATTTAACCCTGTTATTGGTCGATTCCTTTTATCTACATCAGGGGTCTCAAACTCGCGGCCCGCGGGCCAATTGTGGCCCTTGTGACGATATTTTGTGGCCCCCACCTTAATATGAAAGTTTAATGTGAGTTTTATATGAATGGAACTTTGCCGTGTTGTGTGTGGAAGGTCCCTTTAACTACTTTTTTCTGGTAATATTGCGTCTTTTTCTAAAATAATTTTGTGTCTTTTTTGGTAATTTTGTGGGTTTTTTTTTTTTGTAATTTTGTGTCTTTTTTTGGTCATTTTGTGTCTTTTTAAATAATTCCAGTCTTTTTTTAAAGTAATTTTGTGTCTTTTTTTGGTAATTCTGTGTCTTTTTTTGGTCATTTTGTTTATTTTTTAAGTAATTTTGTGTTTTTTCAGTCATTTTGTGTCTTTTTTAATAGTCGTTTTGTGTCTTTTTTAATAGTCATTTTGTGTCTTTTTAATAGTCGTTTTGTGTCTTTTTTTAATAGTCATTTTGTGTCTTTTTTAATAGTCGTTTTGTGTCTTTTTTAATAGTCATTTTGTGTCTTTTTTTGTCATTTTTTGTCTTTTTTAGTAATTTATTGTCTTTTTGGTCATTTTGTGTCTTTTTCAAGTAATTTAGTGTTTTTTCAGTCATTTTGTGTCTGTTTTCGTCATTTTGTGTCTTTCTTTGGTCTTTTTTTGTTGTTGTAATTTTATGTCTTTTTTTGGTCATTTTGTGTCATTTTTTTAGTCATTTTTTGTCCTTTTTTTGGTCATTTTGTGTCTTTTTTAAAGTAATTTAGTGTTTTTTCAGTCATTTTGCGTCTTTTTTTAGTCATTTTGGGTCTTGTTTTTTGTCATTTTGAGACTGCCTCCAGCGGCCCCCAGGTCATTTAAGTTTGAGACCCCTGATCTACATAAACCATCTGTTGCCATGACAACGTATACTATGTTTAGTGTTACTTAGCTACCGTCTAAAACTCAAGGTGAGTGGATCGATAACAACACTGTGTGCGACACTCCTCTGTCTCTCCTGGATGAGGAGACTCTCCTCGGGGGGATTCAGAGACACTCGGCGTCTCTCCGCTCCAGCTGTGCTTAATGAATTCTGCCGTGATTACACCCGCGGCTATTTTAGGAATGGTTTAAGTCAGAGGTATCAGCCTTGACCCACATAAGGTGAGCACAATGTGCACCCAGGAGCTTTTCCAGCGTGTGTGAGTGGAGCGTCCTCAGGTATGATGCTGGAGGCTCCAAGGACGAAAAAAAAAAAAAAAAAGCAAAAGTGGTTTTCATTTGGCGCTCCCCTCCAAGATCTCATATGCACACTTATGCATAATTTGTGTTGTTGATGCTGGAGAAGGTCATAGTGGGATGAATGAAAATATAAAACCAATGTCATCATGCATGTTTTTTTCAACACTGAGCTGACTATTTTGGCAAAGAGTCATGATACGTCTTATATTTTTTAACATTTAAGCTCTAAAAGTAATAAAATGTAGCATTATTCTTGTCTTGTCTTTGTCTTTTCAAGGTTCAACATGCTTATTCATGGGCACATAATGCCCACACTACAATGACATAGAGCCTGTTGAAAATCAGCAAAGTTTCTTATTCTCATTTAATCATTTTCTGTAAAGAATGTCAAAAAATTAAAATGTCAAAAAGATAAAAAAGTAAATGTCAGAAGATTTTCAGTTTATTATCAGATGAGACAAAGAAAAGCAGCAGATCTGCACATGTGAGGAGCTGGAACAGTCAAATATGAGACATGTTTGCTTGAAAATAATTTAAAATTATGATCAAAATAGTTTATTAACTTTCGATTAATTGACTACTGACTACCTTCCTTATTTTCCTATTATTTTAAGTCACCATTAACCCTTCTAATGCACAACATTCATTCCCTTTATGTTATTTAATGCTGCTGTGTGTTTCTGTGCTCTATCTTTTGATATCAACTTATTTTATTATTGAATACTCCAAGTATTCTTTAAATATCTTGTTTTTGATAACAACAGATCATTATTTCCATTTTGCCTCTCATACTTTATGAAGAAAAAAAAGTTTTTGAATTATTACATAGCTAATTACTTGGCTAAGTAGCTTGCTAAGCTAACTACTTAGCCAAGAAGTTAGCTAAGTAGTTAGCTTAGCAAGCTACTTAGCTAAATACTAAGCCAAGAAGTTAGCTAAGTAGTTAGCTTAGCGAGCTACTTAGCTAAATACTAAGCCAAGAAGTTAGCTAATTAGTTAGCTTAGCAAGCTTCTTAGCCAAGAAGTTAGCTAAGTAGTTAGCTTAGCAAGCTTCTTAGCCAAGAAGTTAGGTAAGTAGTTAACTTAGCAAGCTACTTAGCCAAGAAGTTAGCTAAGTAGTTAGCTTAGCAAGCTTCTTAGCCAAGAAGTTAGCTAAGTAGTTAACTTAGCAAGCTTCTTAGCCAAGAAGTTAGGTAAGTAGTTAACTTAGCAAGCTACTTAGCCAAGAAGTTAGCTAAGTAGTTAGCTTAGCAAGCTTCTTAGTCAAGAAGTTACGTAAGTAGTTAACTTAGCAAGCTACTTAGCTAAATACTTAGCCAAGAAGTTAGCTAAGTAGTTAGCTTAGCAAGCTACTTAGCTAAAAAAATGGATATGGGTCATTTTTCCCCCATGTTGTGCATTCGAAGAGTAGTGACAGAAAAACAGATTTTATAAAAAAATAATAATAAAGGAAAACATAAAATTAGGATGTATGATGATCAAAAACAAACTAATTGAGGAAAACCTGGAATACTGAATGATGAAAATAATTTATTGCAAAGATATAGAACATAAAAACTCATACATATTGGATCACTTTAGACCCATGTTGTGCATCAAAGGGTTAATAATAAAGGTGTCAGCTACATGCTTGAATGTACTGTAAAAAGCATAGACTGTATAAAATAATAAAAAGTCATGAGGTGCAGATAAAAGGTAACTAAAAGACACGTATCAGAGTAAAAGCAGGGAGTGTGTGTCTGAGATGGACACATGGGACTTTCCTGGCATCACAGTAATAATTTTGCTATTTCTGTGCAAGGACAAAGATGCAGGGAGACAGCGAGAGGCAGAGGGTTAGAAGATGTGTGTGCCAGTTTTCTGAAGCGTGTGTTCCCTCTTCCTGCTCCTGTGGCGCGGTGTGTGTGTGTGTGTGTGTGAGGGTGTGTGTGTGTGTGTGTGTGTGTGTGTGAGGGTCACCCAGTAAGAGACTGCAGCTCAGCTCTTAGTCATCCTCACACCTCGCTCCCTTTTTACCTGACTGTCCATCTGTCAACGTATTTACCACCAGAAACAAATTCCCCGCTGTAAGCAAATTAAAATATGCTAATTTGTACTTAAACATAAGCTGAGAGTAAACACTGAGCAGATAGTGTTTGGAAATGTTTATGTTAATTAGTTTAGTATTCTGAAGTTTGAAGGCTCTTAGCCGAGCTGTGAAAATGACGTGAAAAACCTTGATGCTGATTTTTAATCATTGTCACATTAATTACTTAAGATGAACTAGAGTAAAGCTGCTAATTGGTCATTGCTGGCCCTTGGAAACATAAAATACATGCATTATATTTTTTTAATCATTTTGTCCATTTCAGCGACTTTCAATAGCTTCTATCTGATACACTACTGCAGGGATGGGCAACTGGAGGCCCGGGGGCCACATACGGCCCGCACCCTCACTTGAAGTGGCCCTCAGTACAACTACATGCATTTTAAGCATGAAATCTTAAAAGAGTGGGTGCATTTCACACTTAGGCCTTCAGTGATGTCCAACTTAGTCAATAAACACCTTTCATTATGCAGCATTATAACACCAGGACTGGAGAGTAGTTAGAAACACACTTAAGCACTACTAGGCATTGCATCACCTCAGTTGTTTACAAAATGGGCTATTATCCGGCGCATTTTAAAAATCAACAATACCGCATTAGCAATTAAAACATATCTGATATGCTACTGTCAAAACTTAAAAATAAAACGGTCTTTAAAATTATCTTTCCAAAAAGTTTTATTAAATGAGTCCACAAAGAAAGCAAGCTTTAACAAGATTGTACAATACATTGCAAAATCGCAGTTTAATATCAGAAAGACACTAACAAGACGGCCATACTTTGGCGACAGCGACACAATAAACAAGTCTCTTTGTAAAAAAACTTTTTCATGTCAAAACGTGACGTATCACGACTTTCTGTGACCTGTTGCTTTGAGTACAACCACACAGCTGCGCCAATGCGCCACATTATTTACATACCGTTAACAGTCTCGGGTGTGACTCTGTTGATCTGCATAGCCCTGCCGTGGCTCAAACTAGTAAGTATCCATATTATTATATATATATATATTATATCCAATCACAGGACGCGTAAATGTCACGTTCAACGTGAGGCCAGCTAGAGGGCCTTACTGACACAACTCATGATCTGATTGGCTATCGCAACTATCTATCAACTGTATTTGCCCGTTCACTTACAGTGCACAGACGCCCGCATTGTTGATTCTGAAGGCCCGGGCAGATTTCATACAGCCTGGCAACATAAGATAGCTGAATTCTGATTGGATAAAAACTCTAACCTAAAAACAACAGCACTGGAAGGAACATAATGACATGAGGAGAATATGAATACTTTTAGATATTTAGGGAAAGAAAATTAAAAATTAAATGAACCTTTATCATAATTATGATCATGATTTCTGGTTATGTTAGGCCAGCAGAGAAGGCCTTGCTGGCCCTGACGGCCCACCACTGTTGCAGATGTAACCAGAAAGGCACAGACCTCCAACAATGCAAACCTCTCTCATCTCATAATGTCAACTTTTCAACTTGAAGGGCCATTCACATGATTTTTTTCCAGTTTGGAACCAATTTCTCCTATTATTCCAAAACCATATAAATGCAGCACAAATGTTAACAAACGGTAGACATTTTTTTCTGTAACCTCCCCATGATTCGGATGTGCTCCAAAGTTTTATGGGTCCTTCCTCCTCTCCTTCTCTACCATCCTACCAAGTGATTTTCCTTAACTCTGTGGAGTTTTGGGCTATTTTTTTCCCATTTTTTAATCCTTTTCATCCTGCCTGTATACACTTAAAAAATATTTTTTTCAGCACAACCTCACCTATATAACCTGATAATTGTTTTTTCATCCTGACTTACTGGATCAACAGTTTGAACCCAAAAGAATCAAAGAAAAAACAACATAAAATGTGATTTTGAATCTTTTTTTTTTTAAACTTCCAAAACACTATCATGCTCAATGAAGAATTTTAAATGTTGCAAATGTTGTTCTGCTGTTCTTGCACTGAAAACAAAATAAATCACAGTAAGTGGTTATTTTTTATTAGCTTCAAACCTTTTGTGTTCCTATTTATACTGTTTAACATGCATTTGAGCATGAAATATGTTAAGTTACTGCACTGTAAACACATTTAAAACTGCAGTTTCATCACATCTGGTTAAGTGCACGCTCCTATATGTGGCCCTGTGGTAGTGGCCATGAAAAATGGTGGCCCCCTGCAGCAATTAAGTTGCCCATCCCTGCACTACTGTGTCAACCTGTGCCTCCAACAAGCCTGTCGAGTTGGAATGACTACTTGTAGAAAGCTACTGGTTTCATGGTTATGACTTCTAAATATGCAGCAAGATTTAGTGTTTTTATCTTGTTTTAAGACACCTTTCTGCAGTGTACGTGTGATATCAGATGCCTGTATTTCTGACAGGCTGTTAATGCATTATCTCTCTTTCACATTTAAAACAACATTTAACATTTAAAATTATTTATTGAGCATGATAGTGTTTTGAAAGTAAAAAAAAGATTCAAAATCACATTTTATGTTGGACTAAAGGACTAAAAAAAGAGACAAAATGACTAAAAAAGACACAAAATAACTAAAAAAGACACAAAATGCCTGTATTTCTGACAGGCTGTTAATGCATTAACTCTCTTTCACATTTAAAACAACATTTAAAATTCTTTATTGAGCATGATAGTGTTTTGAAAGTAAAAAAAAGATTCAAAATCACATTTTATGTTGGACTAAAGGACTAAAAAAAGAGACAAAATGACTAAAAAAAGAGACAAAATGACTAAAAAAAGACACAAAATGCCTGTATTTCTGACAGGCTGTTAATGCATTAACTCTCTTTCACACATCGTTAAAAACTCACATTGAATGCAACTTGAAAATTTTACTGGAATTCAGTGTACAATAAATAATAACTGAATGTTAATTTACTGGTGTTCAGTTTCAGTTTGATGATGATCTGCCAAGTAAAACAGAAGATAAACTGGATGGAACCCTTTATATGTTATATTTGCAACCTTTGTTCACAATTGCAACATTACAAATTATTTATTGAGCATGATAGTGTTTTGGAAGTAAAAAAAAAGATTCAAAATCACATTTTATGTTGGACTAAAGGACTAAAAAAAGACACAAAATGACTAAAAAAGACACAAAATGCCTGTATTTCTGACAGGCTGTTAATGCATTATCTCTCTTTCACACATTGTTAAAAACTCACATTAAAGCAGGAGTTTTTGCAGACGCAGCCACTTTTCCAAACACATCAGTGCACATGGACCGAGATGATTTTGGAATTGACTAATTGTGTTTGGAGGACTGAACAGTATGATTTTAGTTTTGGAGTTATTGAGGTGAAGGAAGTTTTGTTTTAAGTTTTTATCTTGTTTTAAGAGTTAATTTCTTATTTTAAGCGTTCAACATGCTTATTTCTAGACATAATAATCTTAATTTAAGAAATCTCTTGGTTTCATTCTAGTTTTAAGTGGTTTGAACTGGGTTTTATTCTGGTTTTATGTGGTTTTATTCTGGTTTTATTCTTGTTTTAAGAGCTAATTTCTTATTTTAAGTGTTCAACATGTTTATTTCTAGATTTAATAACCTTAATTTAAGAAATCTCTTGGTTTCATTCTGGTTTTTAATGGTTTTATTCTGGTTTTAAGTGGTTTAAACTGGGTTTTATTCTGGTTTTATTCTTGTTTTAAGTGTTCAACATGCTTATTTCTAGATTTAATAATCTTAATTTAAGAAATCTCTTGGTTTCATTCTAGTTTTAAGTGGTTTGAACTGGGTTTTATTCTGGTTTTATGTGGTTTTATTCTGGTTTTATTCTTGTTTTAAGAGCTAATTTCTTATTTTAAGCGTTCAACATGTTTATTTCTAGATTTAATAACCTTAATTTAAGAAATCTCTTGGTTTCATTCTGGTTTTTAATGGTTTTATTCTGGTTTTAAGTGGTTTGAACTGGGTTTTATTCTGGTTTTATTCTTGTTTTAAGTGTTCAACATGCTTATTTCTAGATTTAATAATCTTAATTTAAGAAATCTCTTGGTTTCATTCTGGTTTTAAGTGGTTTGAACTGGGTTTTATTCTGGTTTTATGTGGTTTTATTCTGCTTTTATTCTTGTTTTAAGAGCTAATTTCTTATTTTAAGCGTTCAACATGCTTATTTCTAGATTTAATAACCTTAATTTAAGAAATCTCTTGGTTTCATTCTGGTTTTTAATGGTTTTATTCTGGTTTTAAGTGGTTTGAACTGGGTTTTGTTCTGGTTTTAAGCGTTCAACATGTTTATTTCTAGATTTAATAATCTTAATTTAAGTAATCTTGTCAAGGTAAATTATCTGTCCATGCAGCAAGATCATTTCCCTCAGATTTACTGTTTTATCTTGTTTCTAGACACCTTTTCTGCAGTGTATGTGTGATATGAGATGCCTGTATTTCTGACAGGCTGTTAATGCATTATCTCTCTTTCACACATTGTTAAAAACTCTCATTAAAGCAGGAGTTTTTGCAGACGCAGCCAGTTGTCCAAACACATCAGTGCACATGCAGACTTCTCCTTTTATTGCCCTCCTCTTGCATGCATACATGCATCCACCTCCACCGCTGCTGCTCCATCTGCAGTATTAGCTCTGCAGCACCTTGTGCTCTCTTGTGGGGGGACGGAGGCTGTCAGGTCCGAGTCTCTAATTGAAGGTGCCGTGGTCGTGTCTCCTCCTCGTCTTTCCCAGCCTCCCTGCTCCGCTCAGGGCAAATATAGCAACAGGCTCCACAGGGGAGAGTCACTGCTTTTGCTACCATGTTTTTTTTGGCATCTTGTATCGTAGAATGGAAGGAATTTTATCTTTTGATCTGCGTCTCCGGGGTACCACGGATAAAAAATGACACGGGAGAGTAGGACTGTAGATTCTGTTCTGTTCTGCTGTTTGTGTGTCGGAGTCGGCAACTTCAATTTTATTTTATTCCTGCAGCATCTCATGATAGAGAAAATAATAAAGAGAGAAAATAAAAGGCAAAATACTCTTTGATTTCATGAAAGCAGTCCATCAATTACACTGTAATTTTTTTTTAATTCTGTTGCTTTTACAGAAAAAAAATGTCAGCTGTGGTTACCAGAATAATTCTGCAAAAAATACAACTTTACAGAACAGCTTGTAAAATTTGCAGGTATTCAATGTACAATAAATAATAACTGAATGTTGGTATTGAGTTTCATTTTGATGATGATATACCAAGTAAAACTGAAGACAAGGTCAAATATATTTAAAAAATATATATATATAAATGATAGGACTTGATGTAACCCTCTTATATGTTATATTTGCAACCTTTGTTCACAATTGCAACATTTAAAATTCTTTATTGAGCATAATAGTGTTTTTGAAAATAACATTTTATGTTGGACTAAAGGACTAAAAAAAGACACAAAATGACTAAAAAAAGACACAAAATGACAAAAAAAGACACAAAATGGCAAAAAAAGACACAAAATGACTAAAAAAAGACACAAAATGACAAAAAAGACACAAAATGACTAAAAAAAGACACAAAGACTAAAAAAGACACAAAATGACTAAAAAAAGACACAAAGACTAAAAAAGACACAAAATTACTAAAAAAAGACACAAAAAGAAACAAAATGACTAAAAAAAGACACAAAATAACTAAAAAAGACAACAACAGACACAAAATGAACAAAAAAGAAAAAAAAAACACAAAAAGACACAAATTACCAAAAAAAGACATAAAATGACTAAAAAAATGATGTTGCTTTTACAGAAAAAAAAATGTACATATGTAAACAACTTTACAGAACAACTTGTAAATTTTACTGGTATTCAGTGTACAATAAATAATAACTGAATATTAATTTACTGGTATTCAATGCATAATAAGCAAAATCTGCATGTCAATTTTGCATAAATAATTAGTATAAAAGCAGCATCATCCTGTTAATTAGCAGTAAAGGACGCTATAATCTACAACATTAAAATGGTTTTTTTTTAATTACTACAGTTTTAGGATGTAAAATTTACAAGTTGTTCTGTAAAGATGTTGACATATGTACTGTATTTTTTATGGAAATATTTTGGTAACCACAGCTGCCAGATTTTACATTTTTACAGTGTATGCTTACAGCTAAATTAAATGAATGAAACAGTTAGTAAATCTGTTATCCTCGCTGCCCTGAAGTGAATAAAAGGATGTGTGTGGGTTTGAGGTGGCTGCATAGTTTCTCACCAACTGTTTTGTTGGTATGTCTGTCTGTAATAATGCATCCTGAGGATTTTAATTACATTATGAAAACAGAAATATGGCCAACAACAACTTAAGCCAAAGCTCATTTTCTTCACTTTCTCATTACACATTTCTTCTCTCCAGTCACCAGTGACTTCTACACATGTTTTATTGTGTTCTCCATCCATACGATACAACCAGGAAATATAAACATGATGAATTTGCGAAACGGTGAATGGGGCTGCTCCACAAATCTCCCTGTTCAGTATTCAAGCCAGAGGGAGGACATGTTCATGCAGAAAGAAGCAGGAGCTCAAAGATGTTCTGGCTCTTTAGTTCAGATCAGACAAACTCAGTTGATACGACGAATTTTGGACAAATAATGAAGCAGACAACAACTAAAACGTCTCTCTGTCTGTGCATTTATATATATTTTTTATATTTTATTGTTACTTTTAATCTAAGTCCTTTGCTATCAGTTTAAAGGTCCATTCTGACCTCCTGAGTGTGTAACAGTCAGCTTCAAGCCAGAGACTCCTTGGAAAGTAACAACTTGATACTTTGGGATTTGTCAGAAAAGACACAAAATTACCAAAAAAAGAATCAAATTGACCACAAAATGACACAAAATGATCACATAATTACATAAATACAAAAAAATGACCAAAAAAGGCACAAAATGACTAAAAAAGACACAAAATGACCAAAAAAGGAAACAAAATAACCAAAAAAAGACACAAATGTACCACAAAATGATCAAAGAAAGACACAAAATGACCAGAAAGGACACAAAATTACCAAAAAATGATCCAAAGTTACCAAAAAAGACACAACATTACCAAAGAAATACATAAAATTAAGCTAAAAGGACTCAAATTGACCACAAAATGACAAAAAATGACCAAAAAAAGACACAAAATGACAAAAAACAACACAAAATGACAAAAAAAAAACTAACAAAATGACCAAAAAAAGACATTAAATGACCAAAAACACCAAAACACATGAACACTAACACAGTGGAGACAGAGCTGACTTCCAAAATGATTTGGCGACCCCCAGAAATCATCTCGCGACCCCAATCGGGGCCGGGACCCCCAGGTTGAGAATAGCTGCCTTACAGATCAAGAGGACTGTTAGTGGTAACCTCCTGAAAGGTGAAAGAGAAGGTGAAGCTCAGTTTACCACCTGTTCACCTTTGATCACTCCCCTTTTATCTTAATTTAGGGACTAGCCGTATCAGATAGCAGAGCCTCTATCAGGTAGCTGCTTCAGGTATCAGTAACAACAAGTCTGGATGTCGTCCAGAGTTACACTTTAACACTCGGAGCTCACTACAACAGATCGTCTGTGTCAGATTAGCAATACTCAGGTTGGTTCAGGTGAATGGTGGAGTGGCTGGTTCATAACGTTTGGTCATAAACAACTTAAACAACAACATAAACAACTTTTGAAAATTAAACGATTTTGATGACAGAAGCTCCTGAATCCCTTTGCATTTCCAGTAAGACATTTTCACTGGAGTTTTTCGTCGAAATGACCCGTCTATGTTCCCCTGTTTGTATGACACTGGGGAGCATAGGACCCTTTTTGGGAAAAACGGGGAACATAGGACCTTTTTTCTAAAAAAGGACCGGGGAACATAGGGATGAACCCTAGAAATGTAATGAATTCTCCAAACAATGACCGGCTTTGTTCACTAGCGCTTGCTTTTCTACCAATTCAGTACTATCACAATAATTGATATGAAATGCAATTTCTGTATACTTTTTCAACAAACAGACCATAGAATTATCCTATATTCTCACATACATCTCCTCCAGCTATACTTTCTAAATAAGTTCAAATTGACCAAAAAAAACACACAAAAAGACCCAAAAAAGAAACAAAATGACCAAAAAAAGAAACGAAATGACCAAAAAAGACACAAATTGACCACAAAATGATCAAAAAAAGACAAAAAATGACCAGAAAAGACACAAAATGACCAAAAAAAGGAAACAAAATTACCTAAAAAGACGAAGTGACCACAAAATGACCAAAAAAGACACAAAATGGCCCAAACAAAGAAACAAAATGACCAAAAAAGACACAAAATGACCAAAAAAGACACAAAATGACCAGAAAAAGACACAAAATGACTAAAAAAGACACAAAATTGCTAAAAAAAAAAAAAAAAAAAGGACAAAATTACCAAAAAAGACACAAAATGACCAGGAAAAGACACAAAATGAGCAAAAAAGACACAAAATTACCAATAAAAAGACACAAAATTACAAAAAAAGACACAAAATGACCAGAAAAAGACACAAAATGACAAAAAAAGACACAAAATTGCTAAAAAAAAAAAAAAAAAAGGACAAAATTACCAAAAAAGACACAAATTGACCAAAAAGACTAAAACACATGAACACTTTAACACAGTGGAGACAGAGCTGACTTCCAAAATGATTTGGCGACCCCCAGAAATCATCTCGCGACCCCGAGGTTGAGAATAGCTGCCTTAAAATGTGTATTAATTTCACCTGTATAACTTGTGTCCTGCATAAACATAAAGCTCCAGCTGATGTTCGTGCACATTATTGTATTATTTGAGTATAAAGAGACGGTGCTGGAGCAGAATCACCAACATACAGTATCTCTCTGCAGAGCAGGAATAGAAAGCCATACATCAACACACACACACACACACACACACACACACATCTATACCCTGAACACGGAACAGGCTTTTTCCATCCCGCAGGTATTACAAAAGCACATTATCGCTGCGACGCCCTGCAGCCTCTGTAATGCAAACTGAATGTGATAGAGCCATGGTGCCTCGACACGTCGGTTCAGTCTGTCAACAGCTCTCTGATCCAGCCGGCTGCAGGACGGACGGAGCAGGTTTCACACGGCGGCGTGGCGTGGAGGCTGTTGAGTGAAACATTAGGCCTCCGTTTGTAAGAGCAGCTCTTCACGTGGAGCAGAGAGGTGGAGGGCTGGAAGAAGAAAGTCAGCGGCAGAGAGAGGAGTGAGAGCGGTGGGCGTAATTATATCTGAAAGTGAGGTTAACCACAGACGTATTCAACGGGCCGGCTGAATCTGTAGAGCAGTTTAAGTGAAGAGGAGGTTTGGAGTCTCAGAACCACTCGTCCTGCACGCTTCTGTTTGCATTTCCAGTGTGACATTTTCACTGGAGTTTTTCGTTGAAATGACCCTTCATCTTCTTCTTCATTTTTTGAGAAAAAAGACACAAAATGACTAAAACCGCCCCAGTAAAAATGACAAAAAAAAAGACAAAGTGACCAAAAAAGACACAAAATGTAAAAAAAAAGACACAAAATGACCAAAAAAAAAGACACAAAATGACCAAAAAAAAGACTTAAAATGACCAAAAAAAGACACAAAATGACCAAAATAAGACACAAAATGTAAAAAAAAAGACACAAAATGACCAAAAAAAGACACAAAATGACCAAAAAAAGACTCAAAATGACCAAAAAAGACACAAAATGACCCCAAAAAAGAAACAAAATGACAAAAAAGATGCAAAATGACCAAAAAAGACACAAAATTACCAAAAAAAGACACAAAATTACCAAAAAAAGGACACAAAATTAGCAAAATGACCAGTTTAAGTGAAGAGAAGGTTTCGAGTCTCAAAACCACTCGTCCTGCACACTTTTGTCTCTTTTTCAACCACTCTAGTCCAGACAACAGCTGTTTGATTGGTTGAGTTTTGTGCCGACATTCATGGTTTCCCTGAGGATGAACCATAGACCGTAGCCAAAGACAGATATAGCTACATATTATTTCCCAGAGTAATATTTCCTTTATCATGTTAAAACGGTAGCCTGGCTAACACCAATCCTTTGATGCACAACATGGGTCTAAAGTGACCCGACTGAGTTCTTATGTTTTATATCTTTGCAAAAAATGAGTATTCCAGGTTTTCCTCAATTAGTTTGTTTTTGATCATCATACATCCTAATTTTATGTTTTCCTTTATTCAGTTTTGAATAAAATCCCTTTTTGTGTCACTACTCTTCTAATACACAACATGGGTCAAAAATGACCCATATCCATTTTTAGCTAAGTAGCTTGTTAAGCTAACTTCTTGGCTAAGTATTTAGCTAAGTAGCTTGCTAAGCTAAATACCTAGTTAACTTCATGGCTAAGTATTTGGCTAAGTAGCTTGCTAAGCTAACTACGTAGCTAACTTCTTGGCTAAGTACTTAGCTTAGCAAGCTACTTAGCCAAGTAGTTAGCTATATAATAATACAAAAACTTTTTTCTTCATAAAGTATGAGATGAAAAATGGAAATAATGATCTGTTGTTTTCAAAAACAAGATATTTAAAGAATACTTGGAATATTCAATGATAAAATAAGTTGATATCAAAAGATAGAGCACAGAAACACACAGCAGCATTAAATAACATGAAGGGAATGAATGCAGGTTATTTTGGACCCATGTTGTGCTTTAGAAAAGGTGCCAATATGTTGAGCATCAAAGGGTTAAATATCAGAAATCAGAACTTATGATCTTTTCCTCACTATGGCCATTTATGTATCATCAAATCCTTCATTCAGCCTGTGTGACAGGATAAAAGGCACACAGCTCACAGGAGCCATTGTTCATTTTTTCTCATAGCAGAAGACGGCTGTAGGTTTAAATCAGGTTTAAATGGCAACCTCATGCATTTCCCATTTCCCTGACATATCGTCCTGTCGGCACGGTAAAAGGTCATGAGTTATTTAGTGCACCAAGAGCAGAGGGAGTGTTGACCAGATAGATGGAGGCTGAGATCACAATTCTCCTCTTTTTGTTCTTCAGAAAAGCATTAATCAGCTGTTTTAGCTCTTGTTTTTGGTTTCTGACGCCTCCGGAGGGAAATATCTGCCTCTTTAGCTGTTAAATGCTCCAATATGTTCACCAGCTTGTTACTAACTGTGTCTGTCTGCTGTTTGGGGCTAATCAGGTAGTGTATGGTGGGTTTTTAAGAGGGTTTCTTTTTTATTTATTTATTTATTTTTAACAGCTGCCTGCTGGGGCCAAAAACGATAAAATAAGAGAAAATCCAATTAGTGAAATTGCAGCTAAACAGATAATTTAATGAGCTGAAAGTGACTATAAAGCTTCATAAAGCAGAGTGGAGCTGCAGATTCATCCCTATGAGAAAACACTTTAACATTTCACATTGTCATCTGAGACAAATTATTAATAATATCAACTTTAAAGTGTGTGAAGCTTTGTCATTGACAGTAATTACATTCAGACAATATTAAGGTTTTTTTTTTTTTTTTTTACCTTTATTTAACCAAGAAAGTCATTAAGAACAAATACATATTTACAAAAATTAACATTCTGTAGCACTTTCTATGTCTTTAATGCATTATAATCTGCTTATAGAATAATATATAATATAATTATAATCAATCATAAAACTCATAATACTTTATTACAGTAAGAGTAACACATTATAAAGCATTTCATAATGACTTATAAGGTCAAATCAGCAAATATAGGGTACTTGACCTTCTAAATCTTTATAATATGCTTCATAATGTAATATAATATAATAATACATTAGCGACCATATATTTTTCCACTGGTATTCCTGTTTATATGCAGCTGTGCATAATCTTATTAATGTAAAATTATCATCTGTGTTTAAAAAGTTGTGGATTCCCTAACATATCATTTATCTCGTCAAAATATGAAAAAGTGGAACAGCTGTTTCTTTGCATCAAATAGGATGTTTTTAACTGGTTGTGGACTTTTTCAAATGTGAGAACAACCTCCCTCTTTCTTTTTTTTCAACCAATTCTTTAAAAGGTCGGCCTTGTGATTAAATGTTTTTGCGCATATCCAAAAACCTGTTGGCATCCAAGTCTTCCTAAATGTTAAAAAGAAGTTTCGGTAACACTTTAGATTAAGGAACACATATTCAACATTAATTAGTTGCTTATTAGCATGCAAATAAGTAACATATTGGCTCTTAATTAGTCATATAAGTAGTTATTAATGCCTTATTCTGTATGGCCTTATTATACAACCAGTAAGACATTAACTAGATAAGATAAAGATCAGATAAATAAATGTAGAGAACTGTTGATTTTTCAATTCTAGTTTTCGTTATTTCGTTAGTTTTCGTTAACTATCATAACCTTGGTGTCCAGCTTATTATTGTACAGTGAGAGTTTCTCACTGTACAATAATTCAATACTTCAGAATAAGACATGGTTTGTGTCCAAAAAGCACTTTGAGCAGTTTTTACAGGTTTTACTACCAATAAGTGGTTTGAACATTCAGAGCGACCTGCTGACCTGCTGTCCTTAAAGCTCTTTCACTATCTCTGCCGAAAAAGTCACATCATTGTTGTTGAAAGTGAACAGAGAGGAAAGTAAAAAAAAGTCAAAGAAATATAAAAAAAGACAATAGAGAGCGCGGGCTGGCGTGGGAGGTAGCAGGTGCTAATTGAAACCATCTTGCAGAAAGCACAGAATGCCATTTCACCACAGCTGCTGCCTGGTTTTTTTTCTTCTTCTGCCTTATTCAGCTCCAAATGCTACGAGCCGTGCACTCCACAGGCTGACTAATCGCTCTGCAGCAGGCTCGGGTGCAGGCGTGTGGATTAACTAGGCCAATTAGCCGAGCACAGAGACGCCGAGTGGTGAGAAGAGTCGTGCACTCGTTGTCAGTCGAGTGGCATTAATCAGCAGTAAAGAGGCTGAAACAACATAAATTCATTTCTTTCTTTCTTTCTTTCTTTCTTTCTTGGACTTCAAATGTCCAAATAAAGACGTAAAATGACTAAAAAGAGTCATAAAAACACCAAAAAACAAAAAAAAAGATTTAAAATGACCAAAAAAAATATGTAAACTGACATTAAAACATTAAAGGACCAACAAGGATTTAAAATTACTAAAACAAGACTTATAATAACCCAAAAAATTACGTACAATTACGGAAAAAGACTTAAAATGACCAAAAAAACTGACTGGTGCTCTCTGATCAGCAGAGGATCTTTGAGATTCTTCTTGAAAACCGCTTTTTTTTTGGCCATTTAGTTTTTTTTCTGTCGTTTTGTGTCTTTTTTGGTCATTTTGTGTCTTTTTTGGTAATTATGTGTATTTTTTTTGGTCATTTTTTGTCTTTTTTTTGTAATTTTGTGTCTTTTTTTGGTAATTCTGTCTTTTTTTTTGGTCATTTTGATTCTTTTTAAGTAATTTCTTTTAATGGTAAAGTTTGAACAGTTTTGGTTGTTTCACATGACAGATTTCTTCTTTCTTTGTCTTTGATAAAAATACATTAAAACAAACAATAATCTTATATATAAATATAATAATAGAGTATATAATTATCTGACTTAGATTATATGATATTCATGCATTTTTGGGGTTTCTGAAATACAAAATTTGTGGACTGCTAAAAAGGCGTGTGGATTAACTAGGCCAATTAGCCGAGCACAGAGACTCCGAGTGATGATGAGAAGAGTCGTGCACTCGTTGTCAGTGGAGTGCCATTAATCAGCAGTAAAGAGGCTGAAACAGCAGCAGCAGCAGCCTCCCAGTTTACTGACTGCTCCTCTGCTAACAGTGGCCTTCTGGTTCTCTGGCTCAATCCTCTTGACCTCAATACAGCGTGACTGTGTTTCTCTGGGGCTCGGCAGTTTTCGTGCTACAAAAATACACTTCTGGACGGCTTAAGAGAGGGACAGAGAATAAGAGGCTGTGCCAGTGTGTGTTTCTCAGTGTGTGTGTGTGTGTGTGTGTGTTTAAGTGTGTGCATATCTGAGGAGGCTGTGTGTGTGTCTGCATGTGTGAGTGTCCATCTGTGGGTTCTCGTCCAGCATCTGTATATTTGCATCTGTGCATCTGGATGTGTTTGTGTGTGGATGTGTGTGTAAAGTACAGTATGTGTGTGCATGTGTAAATGTGTGTGTGGCCTCTTGCCTACTTCAGCTATTCTCAACCTTGGGGTCCCGACCCCAATTGGGGTCGTGAGATGATTTCTGGGGGTCGCCAAATCACTCCACTGTGTTAAAGTGTTCATGTGTTTTAGTCTTTTTGGTCATTTAATGTCTTTTTTTGGTAATTTTGTGTCTTTTTTTGTAATTTTGTGGGTTTTTTTTTTGTAATTTTGTGTCTTTTTTTGGTCATTTTGTGTCTTTTTTTGTCATTTTGTCTTTTTTGGTCAGTTTGTGTCTTTGTGGGTCATTTTGTGTCTTTATTGGTCAATTTGTATCATATTGTGGTCATTTTTTGTCATTTTGTGGTCAATTTTAGTCATTTTTTTGCTTAATTTTATGTAATTTTTGTCATTTTGTGTCTTACTTTGATTCTTTTTTGGGTAATTTTGTGTCTTTTCTGACAAATCCCAAAGTATCAAGTTGTTACTTTCCAAGGAGTCTCTGGCTTGAAGCTGACTGTTACACACTCAGGAGGTCAGAATGGACCTTTAAACTGATAGCAAAGGACTTAGATTAAAAGAAACAATAAAATATAAAAAATATATAAATGCACAGACAGAGAGATGTTTTAGTTGTTGTCTGCTTCATTATTTGTCTTAGTAGAACTACTGCTCTACTTGGCCCCGGCTGACCCTGGATCAGCTCTTCTGCTCAACAATATGTCAGAACAAGAAGCCTCCAACTATTCTGAGCTCTTCTGACTCACAATCAGATGATAATATGTTTCAAATATGTTTTTTGGGAAACCAGTCACTTAACCCTTTATCGGGCGAAGAACCGTATTTTGTAACTTCAGTGGGGGGAGGTAATATTTCGAGAAAAAAATTGCAAATTCACTCGATTAAAGTGGCAAATCTACAAAAAAAGTCGCAGATTTAAGAGAACAAAAGTGGGGGAAAAAGCAAATTTTTTTCTCGCAGATTCACCACTTTAAATTTCATAAATCTGCACATTTTCAGTAAGTTTTTTTTACCGTTAATTTGAATTTTTTTTCTCCTAAATTTGTAACTTACCATTAATTTGAGATGTTTTTGGTCACAAATTTGAGATTTTTTTCTTACAAATTTGTAACTTTTTTTACCATTAATTTGAGATTTTTTTTCTCATAAACTTGTAACTTTTTTTACCGTTTATTTAAGATGTTTTTGGTCACAAATTTGATATTTTTTTCTTACAAATTTGTAACTTTTTTTACCGTTAATTTGAGATTTTTTACTCATAAATTTGTAACTTTTTTTTACCTTTAATTTGAGATTTTTTTTCTCATGAATTTGTAACTTTTTTACCATTCATTTAAGATATTTTTGGTCACAAATTTGAGATTTTTTCTCACAAATTTGTAACTTTTTTTTACCGTTAATTTGAGATTTTTTTGTCATAAATTTGGAACTTTTTTCTCAAAATATTACCCCCCTTCCCCGGGTCTGTATGTTTTTTTTACACATTCTGTCAGTATGTAATATCCTCCAATATTCTCTAGGTTTGAAATATGGAATTTGCAAGTATTTCAATGAGTGCCCTATTAAGGGTTAACAGAGAAATTAGCAGTCGACAGTTAGGTTTCCTTTGTTTTTTACAGAAGGTGAGAAAAACTAATCCCTGACAAAAAAGACTAATGAAAAATGAATAGCAAGTAAACAAGCAGAGCCCTGCATCAACAAACTAGATGAAACAAAAAGGACAGGACAAATAAATAAAAAAATTAAAAAAATAAATAAATAAAGGGGCCACAGTGCGTGCCCTGAGGTACCCCTGAAACTATGAGATATTGTAGCCTCCACGGACTCATATTTCTCACAGAAAGGAGAGACTTCAGGAAATATTTTATGCAGCTTCATTTTGGAGTAATTTAGTCTGTGCAATATATTAAATTGAATTTTGTGGTTCACAATCAGATGATAATAAAACAATAACACAAACTCTAACTCAGTTCAATCAAATCAGTTTTATTTCCCCTTGCCTTCTTTCCTTAATTTCCCTTTTTGTTGCATGTTTTTCCTCTTAATTTTCTTTCCTGTCACCTCTTTTACTCCATATTACTTATCTGCCTGTTTTTATTTCATTGCTACAAAAACTTAACCAAAAAAAACCAAGCCTATATCTCTAACTCTGATATACCTGTATGTGTGTGTGTGTATCAGCAAATTTTCTGCTGTTATTCACAATTTCCTAAGCAGTGTTTTGTGCCAGTAAAGGCTGCGATGATTCATGTTAATTGAAGTATCGTGTTTGCTCATCTGACTGCAGGTGGATGTGTAATTCTCCATCACAGGGTAGAAAACATGATTCATACTTCTACATTAATTCCTCATGATTCACACATCTTAACCAACGCTCTGCTGGAAGCATTTGTCAGATGTAATTTTTATTCAAACTGAAGTCTTTGGGTCATTTTGTTACATGCAAGACGTTTTTGATTCTGGTTCTGACACATGAAGCAGATCTGATGTGGTGCTCTCTGATCAGCAGAAGATCTCTGAGATTCTTCTTGAAAACCGCTCCGAGTTGTAATATCAGTGTTGAAGTTCTGGATGAAACGGATTTCAAAATGCACCTAATTTGAACTGAACGTGTTTTTAGCTGAAGGAGCTCCTCTATGTTTCTGTGACCCTTTGGTCGAGGTTTTACTCCTTTTTTGTTGTGAAATGTTGATTTTGTGACAGTGTGAGGTTCTTAAGGTTCTTGGTTCAGGTTGGCCATGTTTGACAGAAAATGAAAGGAGCTTAAAATAAAAATCTTCTTAGCATTTGATACAAAAAAAGTTTGAACTGTTCTGGTTGTTTCACATGACAGATTTCTTCTTTCTTCGTCTTTGATAAAAATAAATTAAAACAAATAATAATCTTATATATAAATATAATAATAGAGTATATAATTATCTGACTTAGATTATATGATATTCATGCATTTTTTGGGTTTCTGAAATGCAAAATTTGTGGACTGCTAAATATATATAAAAAATATAATATAGTGTATAATAATGTGATTTAGATTATATGGCATTTGTGCATTTTTTGTATTCCTCAAATTTACATTTTGTGAACTGCGAAACAATAGACCTAGAAAAAAAAGACTTAAAATGTCCAAATAAGAACAGTCATAAAAGAGCAAAAAACAAAAGAAGATTTAAAATGACAAAAAAACATGTAAAATGACCAATAAAATATGTAAACTGACAAAAAAAAACAATAAAGGACCAAAGAAAGATTTAAAATTACTAAAAAAAGACTTATAATAACCCCCAAAAATAATTTATAATAAAATTATTAAAATTATATTATTAAAATTATCATAAAATAAAAAGATAAAAAGACTCAAAATTACCCAAAAAGTAAAATTACCAAAAATATCTATCTATCTATCTATCTATCTATCTATCTATCTATCTATCTATCTATCTATCTATCTATCTATCTATCTATCTATCTATCTATCTATCTATCTATCTATCTATCTATCTATCTATCTATCTATCTATCTATCTATCTATCTATCTATCTATCTATCATAATAATATATAGTAATCTGATTCAGATGATTTGATATTCATGCATTTTTTGTGTTCCTCAAATTTCCAATTTGTGGACTGTGAAAACTTTTTATTTTTTATTTTCTTGGCTCTCAAACACTCATAACATTTTATTTTACTAAGCAGAGGAGCAAAAATAAGAAATCAATGCGAAGAGAACATCTTGAATATGAACAAAAATAAGAGTAAATTGGTTTGTATGTATGTCTTCCTGCACCAGGCCTGATATATTATTATTATCTCCTCTTTCAAACATGACATATTGTTGCTTTAATGTCACAAAGAAACTCTTCAGAAGCTCATTGTTACATATCACAAATTCATGATAACAAACAACATGTGAGACTGTTGCAGCTCATCAGCATGCAGCTTCTCAGGGAACCAACCAGTCAGTGCTGCAGGATGGTAGGAGAGGTAAGAATCATCTGCTCGTGGCTTTGATGTGAAGAGAAAACGAGAAACAGAACAAGAAAAAGGGCGAGAGCAAACATCAAAGAGATAGAGACATATTTCAGTAGTAAGAGAACAAACTGTTTAGCTGCCACATTGTATCACGTCTGTATCAGCCGCTGCAGCAGGAATCTGCCTGGAGAAAAGACTCTTTTTTATCTTTTAATATCCGTAGGTTGATTTAAAATGAGAAAATGTGAATTGTGTAGAGACCAGGGGTCTCAAACTCGCGGCCCGCGGCCCAATTGTGGCCCTCGTGACGATATTTTGTGGCCCCCACCTTGATATGAAAGCTTAATGTGAGTTTTATATGAATGGTACTTTACCGTGTTGTGTGTGGAAGGTCCCTTTAGTTACTTTTTTTGTAATTTTGTGTCTTTAAAAAAAAGTTGTCTTTTTTGGTTATTATGTGTCTTTGTTGGTCATTTTTTTTATTTTTTAAGTAAATTAGTTTTTTCTGTAATTTTTTGTCTTTTTTTTTATAATTTTGTGTCTTTTTTTTAATAATTTTGTGTCTTTTTTTACTAATTTCATGTCTTTTTGTGTCATTTTGTCTTTTTAAAATAATTTTATGTCTTTTTGATAATTTTGTGTCTTTTTTGGTAATGTGTCTTTTTTGGGTCATTTTGTGTCTTTTTTAAAATAATTTTGTGTCTTTTTAAAGTAATTTAGTCTTCTAGTCATTTTGTGTGTCTTTTTTGTAATTTTGTGTCTTTTTGGTCATTTTGTGTCCTTTTTAAATAATTTTGTTTCTTTTTTTAGTAGTTTCATGTCTTTTTTTTGGTCATTTTGTGTCCTTTTTAAATAATTTTGTGTCTTTTTTTATAATTTTGTGTCTTTTTTCTGTCATTTTGTGTATTTTGTTTTAGTATTTTTGTTCCTGCCTCCAGCGGCCCCCCGGTAGTTTGAGTTTGAGACCCCTGGTGCCTCGGGCTGTACTGCTTTATAATTGCAGGGGGGTTATAGGGGGTTTGATTTATATTTTTTTCTTTCCTTTTGGTCTCTGTATTTAAAAGAGAGCTGAAGACGAGAAATGGAGAGAAAAGATGATAAATAAGTCCTGTGAGAGAATTTATGAAAAGTGACTGAAATGTGAAGAAAAGTACTATTTATGTTGCAAAATGTCCTGAGACAGATTTAGCCTTGACTTCACTGGTCCCAAACAAATTAGTCTAGGACATGCAGTGCCTCAGGAGCTGAAGATGCTCTGATGTTGATGTGTGGTATCAGCTTGTCCCCAGGCAGCAGACTGGGACTCGGCCGTGACCTTTGACCTTTTGCCCGACCGCCGGCTCTCTGTGCGCGTAGGCCGCCGCGCACATGGAGGCCGGAGTCAGTGGAAGGAACGCTTCCTCCTCGGGCGCCGTATGCATGTATTATATATATTCAACTCCTTTTCTTTTACATTAGCATGTGTGCTCGTGTAGCCGGTCTGGTCTAATACCTGGATCTGCTACAATCTCTGTGTTGTGTTTATGTTACTGAGGAATGAGATGTGATAAGATAAATGCAGCTCTGCTTGTCTGGAGCGTATTTATTCTGTCAGGGTTGGTACGGATGCTTGAAATCCTTGAAAATGCTTGAATTTTAATGTTGAATTTCAAGGTTTGAAAAGTTCTTGGATTTTGGATTAAGTGCTTGTAAATGCTTGAAATTCTTACTGTATTTCTCTTGCAATCTGACTATAGATAACCGCATTTTCAATGGAAAAAACTCTATAAACTGAACAGCCTGTAGCCTATAATCTGAAATGAAGAGCGCTCCGCCTGCGTCTTCTTGTTTCTCAGATGTTTCTTGTTGCTCTCCCCTGTATCTTCTTACTGAAGGGAGTTTTTCTAGTTCCTAGTGGATGTGAGGGCTCCTGAAGCCCCTAGATTCCCATACCAGTCTGTTTTATGAGATTAGCAAACTACTTTTAGTTGTTAAAAGTGTAATACCATCGCTGTTGTTATGGTTAAGTGAAATGACCCCTTTTAGTATCGAAGTTCTCATCTAAAACATGACATTTGCAACCGTTGAAAGGTACTGGAAAAGCTTGAATTACTTAAAAAAAGACCCCAAATGACAGAAAAAACTAAACTACTTAACAAAGACACAAAATGACCAAAAAAGACACAAAATGACAAAAAAGATGCAAAATGACCAAAAAAGACACAAAATGACCAAAAAAAGACACAAAATGACTAAAAAACCCCACTAAATTACTTAAAAAAAGGCACAAAATTACCAAAAAAAGACACAAATTGACAGAAAAAAACACTACATTACTTAAAAAAAGGGCACAAAATGACAGAAAAAACTAAACTACTTAAAAAAGACACAAAATGACCAAAAAAAGACACAAAATGACTAAAAAACCCCACTAAATTACTTAAAAAAAGGCACAAAATTACCAAAAAAAGACACAAAATTACAAAAAAAGACACAAAATCACTAAAAAAAAGACAGTAACAGTGAAACATGAACAGAACATTAAAAAATTGACTTTTGGTGAAATATAAACCATTGCTTACACTTGCTTACTCGTCTGTTGTGTGGTCTAGTTGGGTGCTGTGTGTGTTTCAGCTGGCTGGACTCATTACTTTACTACCACTGTGACACCTGATACACAGACTCAGGGGGCTCCGAGCCTCAGACCACTGCAGGTGATACATCACTGACTAGACAAGTGTGTGTGTGTGTGTGTGTGTGTGTGTGAGGAGACAAGAGAGCCAGATGTAGTGAGTGCAGACTAGGGCTGGGCGATATGGACCTAAAATAATATCACAATGTTTCAGGGTGTTTTTTGCGATAACAATGTTCTTGACGATATTACAAAATACTGAAAAACATATAGAAAATGTGATTTTTTTTTTAGTCTGTATGAATAAATAAAAAAAGTTCAACAAAATAAAAGTGCAAATCTCAACAGTTGCGGAATACAAAATATTTACTCTCGACCATTGATTATTAGCAAATAATAATAAATAACCATCTAGGCCAGGGGTCTCAAACTCAGATCACCTGGGGGCCGCTGGAAGCAGTAACAAAATGACCAAAAAAAGACACAAAATTACCAAAAAAAAGATACAAAATGACAGAAAAAAACTAAATTACTAAAAAAAGACACAAAATTACCAAAAAAAGAAACACAATGAACAAAAAAGACACAATTAAAAAAAGACACAAAATTATTTTAAAAAAAGACACAAAATGACCAAAAATGACAGAAAAAATAAATTACTTAAAAAAAGAAAACAAAAGGACCAAAAAAAGATAGAATTACCAAAAAAGACACAAAATTATTTAAAAAAGACACAAAATGACAAAAAAGACACAAAATTATTTTTAAAAAGACACAAAATTACCAAATAAAGACACAAAATTACCAAATAAAAGTAATAAAGGGACCTTTCACACACAACACGGTAAAGTGCCATTCATATAAAACTCACAATAAACTTTCATATCAAGGTGGGGGCCACAAAATATCGTCACGAGGGCCACAACTGGCCCACGGGCCGCTAGTTTGAGACACATAATCTAGACTGTCTGCCCCCGGGAGAAAATTTTGCATATTCTTAAGTAAAATGCATCAATCTTGTGCACTCTGAGAGCTAAATGTAAGCAAACACCTCACATAACATTCTTCACAATCGGGGAAATACTGTGATATAGAAACTTTATTGTTATCCTACTGTGACATTTTGAAAATATCTGTCTAGGGGGTCCGGGGGCATTTTTTCCCCATAAAATCCCACATTGTGTGTCCTCACTGCACACTGTATGTGTAGCTGCTGGTGTGTCCATCTTGTCTGGCAGAAATAAAGCAGAAATGTCTGTTTGTTAAAATGTCTCTGTGCATTTATGTGCATATGTCTCTGTGTGCAAACACACCGCTGGAGAGCATAAATGGGTGTTTGCCCTCATGTGTTTAAACCTGTGTGTGTGTGTGTGTGTCAGCGTCTGTGTTCAGAGTGATATTTAATTCATGAGGCAGTATCACTATTCCCCCTGTGTGACTCAGAGATGTCTAGCAGCCAAACACTCCCACCTGTAGTTTGGAATAATTGATCCGATCCCCCTGTGGACGTTTCTTAATACAAACACTATTAGTGCTGAAAACACTGGCTGCATTTGTTTCAGTATGCGAGCCGCATGTGTGTTTGTGCATCATTAGTAATGCATGTGCATGCAACTTAAATTCATATATGCCAATTTTTTTCTGCATAATGTATTCCAGGGGTGTTAGGCAACTAATGACGTAGAAAACAATACGTTATTAACAATATTTACAGTCTGCAGCCAGACTGGAGACTCACTCTTTGAGCATCCATGAATCAATTTACAATTCAATGTGATACCACCAGGATAAAAACAAAGACCCCAAAATTTAACAGAAATATTTTTATTAGCAAGAAAAATGCAACATGTAAAAATTAACAGAACAAAAGGTTTAATATTTATAATAAAAAACGTGCAAAAAGAAACTGCAACTATGATAACAAGCTTCAGGTCTGAGGTAGTGCACACTGTAAAAAATATTTGTAGAAATTACAGTAAAACACTGTCAAATTGCATGAGAAATAGGGCGTAAATTAAAAAAGTGCATATCACCATAACATACACTTTTAATTACCGTAAATCAAGGAATAGTACACAACTTTTTAAAAACTTTTGAAAACATGCAGTTTTACTGTAAAAATAAAAACATTTTCATGTTAAATGAATGGAGAAATACCATATTGTGACAAGGACACAATTACCCGAAACATAAAGGGACTACTCAGTCTAAATTACAGTTTTTGCTGATCTTCACATAAACATTTACAGTAGAAAACCCATTTTTACGGTGAAGTTCTGGCAACCACAGCTGCCGGTATTTTACCGTAAATTAAACAGATTATTTTTTACAGTGCAAAAAATAAATAAATACAATAAACAATAACAATTAGAACAATATTTTGTATGCTGTGCACAATATTGGGCAAGCTTGATGAGTCGACTTTTCTCTGCTTCATTCTGGGACTTCAAGAGAGAAAACAACACTTTTCATCAATACTTTTGAAAATGAGTATCCGGATACGACGTTTTAGTATCGATACTTTTTTGAGCCAAATGATCCGGATCACTAAAAAGAGACCAAATTCCCGTCACTAATCTGTATGAAAAGTGTTTTTTACAGGCTTTTTTTGTGGCTGATTTACTGTTTTTACTGTATTGATTGATTGAGAATTTATTTGAACACAAAATAAAAGATGAACATTTAAAAACAAACGAACACCAATAAATACAAGACAACAACACAAAATGAAACAACAACAAGACTCAACACTTATTTGTGTTCAAAAGGAGTCAAAGCTTATTAAATCCCTTCTCCCTATGTTAATTTACTATATTCAGTTATATAACAATAATATTTATATATATGTATGTAGAACACATAGTAATGTAGTTTATAAACTCATTATTACCATTATTAACACACATAACTTGTTATTAACTTACAAACACATAAGTACACAACACATACATCCATGTAGTCACAATGAGACAACAATGAACAAACAAACAACAATAACACACAAAAAAAAGAAAAAGTAGTAATACATTTTGTATGACGGGAATGTGAGTAAAAACAGCCGACAACATGTAAAAAACAAAAACAATCCTGCACCCCGGGGAGAGCGTCTCCACTGTCTGTGTGTCTGCTGCAACAAGCCATCCAGACATGCATAATCAAACACAGATCTCAGGAGACAGGGAGCCAAGGTGATAACTGCCAGCCTGCCAACCTGCAGGCTGTGTGGGAGGAGACTGAGGACAACATAAGCGCTGTGATGTAATCTATCTGACGAGGCCAAATCCACCTTGAACTTCACTCAGAGTCCTCCCACCTGCTCTCGACCAATCAGACGTTATCAGGTTTTCTCCCTCTGTACACTGTAAAAAATGTCTGTAGATTTTACAGTGAAAAACTGCTAAACCACGACAGTAAAAGACTGTAAAATTCAGTTTCAGTAAAAATGAAACACTGTAAATGTAAATATCAGCCAAAACAAAATTTTGCATAAATAATTAGTATAAAAAGGAGCATAATCCTCTTAAATTAGCAGTAAAGGACGGTATAATCTACAACTTTAAAATGTATTTTTTTTAAATTACTACAGTTTTAGGATGTATTTAATGTATGTATGTATGTATCTAATTTACAAGTTGTTCTGTAAAGTTGTATTTTTTGCAGAAATATTCTGGTAACCACAGCTGCCAGTTTTTTTCTGTAAAAACAACGGGACATTTTTACAGTGTAGTAATTTAAAAAAAAACATTTTAAAGTTGTAGATTATAGCGTCCTTTACTGCTAATTTAACAGGATGATGCTGCTTTTATACTAATTATTTATGCAAAATTTACATGCAGATTTTGCTTATTGTGCATTGAATACCAGTAAAATGTACAAGTTGTTCTGTAAAGTTGTTTACAATTGTACTGTATTTTTTTGCAGAATTATTCTGGTAACCACAGCTGACATTTTTTTTCTGTAAAAGCAACTGAATTTTTTACAGTGTACAGTTTTAGGATGTAAAATTTACAAGTGGTTCCGTAAAGATGTTGACATATGTAAACAAACCGGCACCGCTATCTGTACAGAATTATTCTGGTAACCACAGCTGCCAGTTTTTTTCTGTAAAAACAACGGGACATTTTTTACAGTGTAACTATACGCGAACACGCAGCACTTCACTCAGATTGTTTTGTTAAAAACTGAGCAGCTTCCCACTGTGCCGAATCTCCCCCGAGGTGTTTTCTACTCTTTCTACTCTCTGCAACTCCCTGCTCCCTTGCAGAAATTGCATAATTCTTTATATATGCACATATATAAACAATCAAACCCATGCATATTCATGCAGCAGGATATTGTGGTGATGGAGATAATTGCCAGACACAAACAGAGTTCGAGGGAAGTTTTGCTAATTTTGTGTGCCCTGAAGGAGACACAGGGAGGAAGATTGTTATGTTCTGCTCTTTTCATCATTATCTCTTTCTTTCTATTTGTCCATGTCTGCTTTTATTCTCTCCCATTCGCTTCTCTTCTTCTCTTCTTCTTTCTGTAGGTAGCATAATCCATCAGCAGTCTTTGTGTGCAGCGTTATTGTTGCATTCAGGGTCACGTATTCACTGTTAACTCTGTGGTGTTTGGTGTTCCTAATGCATGTCTTTGTCCTCTACGCGCCTATAGCATGCATAATTGAATGTATGTGCTGAAATTGAGTTTCCAGGCCTTTGTTGCAGCTGCAGCTCTGTTTATTTCCTCCCTCTGCAGGCAAACACTGCCTGCCGTTGTATATATATCACAGATAATTCTCTCAAGGGTGGTTGGAAAAGGACAGAGACTTATATTGTGATATACCGAGGCAATTTAAACGGCTACAGTGTTGTAACTGTGAACCAATCTGCCATAACATGGACAGGGTTTTTTTTTTTCCTGCATGGGGAATTTGAAGGTGACCAGGTTCACTTCAACTTCTGTGATGTAATGCCTCAAAATGAGCTGTAACGGTCCGTGTCCATGCTGAATCACCACGATTTAAAGTCATGGTTCAGTGCAAGCAGCCGGGCGCAGAATACATGTATGTAGACTACTGCACGTCTGGAAAGTGACTCCACTGCAGAAGTACCTTAAACCTGGATTACTTTTAATGACCAGCAGTGGTCAGAATTTTCAACGTTGTTCCGAACTCCAAGTTCCGACTTTCAAGTTCTGACTTTGAGTGTTTTCATTTTTCTTAAAAAAAAACATATGTAGACGTTCAGGAAGAACTCAGGACGCTCAAAGTGAAGTCAGATCAATGATAGGTATTATGGTTTTGCCAAAAATGCTTTCTGTTCGAGGCCAGAAATTCCAGTCTGTCCACCTCTGGCTGCTGTCACTGTTCAGGAACATTCAGGTGGCAGTTAATTCTGTTGATTGTTCTGCTCTGATTGCCTTTGATCTTTGATGTGATTACAGTTACAGATACACGCACACACACACACATACGTGTAAGCGCACACACTCCTCACACACACACACACACACACAAACACACACACACACACACACACACACACACACAAGTAACTTTATGCGATTTTCGCTACACACACACATACGCGTAAGCGTGCATACTCCTCACACACACACACACACACACAGACACACACACACACACACACAAACACACACACAAACACACATACACACACACACAGGTAACTTTATGTGATTTTCGCTACACACACACACACACATACGCATAAGCACGCATACTCCTCACACACACACACACACACACACAAACACACACACACAGGTAACTTTATGTGATTTTAATTACACACACACACACACACACACACACACACACAGGTAACTTTATGTGATTTTCGCTACACACACACACACACACACACACACACACACACACATTTTGAGGTTAAAGGGCATAGTTTGAAATCTCTGAAGAATCTCATCATAGTGCACACACACCGGCAGTAGCCCCCGTGGCCCTTTCAGAGCTTCCCCAGAGGAAATTTTCTAGTTTGAGTTGCTGTTGCAGTTAGCCTGGCTAACACCAGACCAAATCTCATTGGAGATTAGGTCTGGACACCTACAATGCATTTCTCCGTAGAGGAGGTGTGGTTTACGATCCTCCGGAGCCGTTTATTGGACGCTTAGAATGTCTATCAAAGCGTCTGTAGGTAGCTCTTAGCCAATCAGATCAGTTATACCAGATGACGTAGTAGAGCAACAGAGATGGATGTTTGTTGTGTGTGTGTCTGTGAGAGAGTGTTGCTGCTGCTTTGCTTCTCCAGTTCTCGCTTTCTGCAAGATTATTTATTTTCACGCTTTATTCCCCCTCATGTCATTCAGCCACACACATCCACTGATTTTATGGGCAATAAACAAGCTGCTGCGGGTCTCTGGGGGCTCCGCTGTCCCCCGATTCGGAGCGAGATCACCGGCGGTGACCGGCGGTCTCACCGGCTCGGCGCAACGAGCCGCAGAAACCGCCCGTGCGGCGCTAATAGCCCCGCTACCGGTGATCTCGTTACGAGCCGGGGGACAGCGGAGCTGCCGAGAGACCTTTCGCCTTTCAACTTTCGCTCTAAACTATTTAAAACACCATCTACAGCTAAAGAGAGTTTCGCGTCCGCAGCAGCCATGTTGGATCAGGAAAGCTTCCAAGTGCCGAGTAGTACGCGTCATCGTCTCACCGTCCCTCCCCGCTCTGTGATTGGATCCCTAAAACAGGGCTAAGATAATCGCCTCGTTTCCAGACCGCCTGGAGGTTCGAAATCAAATTCGAGCGCGCAAGGCAGTCTGGATATACCCAGGCTATGTTGCAGTACTGTTTTGTTTAAAAATAATAATAATGGCTTGAATCTGCTGTTTTTATTCATGTTTTACAAAGGGTTTAACCTGAGCCAGGCCTTACCACAATGATAATCATATCACAGTCATGCAGGTGTAGTATGATATATTTTTATAACATACTGGTATCAGATCGGTACCCACAGCACAAGTATCGGAATCAGTATCGGGAGAGAAAAAATGGTATCGTAACATCTCTACTTTACTTTTGTCTTGTCTGATTACAGAATACAGTATTGGTACACGCTTATTTGTATATTCATCATTTAATTGTTAAAAAACCCACAACATAACTCTTCTCCTGGACTAGTGCATGCTCAGAGTGAATTGATAAAACAAGAAGGATGAAGTATGTTTTTTTGTACCCAACAAAAAAATAAATTAGCTTGCAAAAAAATATGACATACTGCTTTTTTCTCTCTGGCTGTCTGAACTGTCAACGAGCGTCTCCGACTGGTTACTGGCCATCGATCTCCCAGTCTCAGGAGAGAGCTGGGGGTCAGGGGTCATGTGACCCGGGGCTCTGGGAACCTCAGATCTGCCACTCAGTGCAGTGGCAGCAGGTCAAAGGTCAGGCTGTTGGAGTCAGTGATGGGATGTTTATGGTTTTATGGGGACGTTGGAGAGGCAGATTTCTTTACACACAGTGTTGGTGTATATACGTGCTGAACGGAGAATAAATTTGCTCTTCTTGTTTGCTTTTTGCTGCTTTAAAGAGACAGTTTCTCTTTTACATGAAATTGCTATTTATCAGTGTTAATAGTTTTGGTGTTGGAGATATCAGCCTTCTCTCGACTATAATGTACAGTGGCCCTGAGAGCTCACAGCGCTGCAACTTAAGAAAACACATGCAAATACAAAAAACACAAGCAAACTGAGAAAACATCTTCATCAATTTGACAACAGGAGCACTGCAAAGACCACAACACAACAGAAGTGTTTCCAGAGGACACTTAAAAGTGATGCACACGTCTGGACACACTGATATTATTATTTTATTTCAAGATAATCTTTTATCTTGGTAAGAACCAAATAATCATCAGGTCACTCTGCTCGGGCCAGTTCATCAATGCTGGCAGCTTTAATTTATCTGGTTTTAAGAGTTAATTTGGTAACACTTTACAATAACCGACTAAGTCATATTTATAGATGGTTTATAGACCAAAATATTAACCATTTACAAAATGCTATACATATTTAATCTTTAAAAGTTTTTAAACCAATTTCTTAAAGGTATATGAATCATTTCAAAATCATTAACATACTTAATATGGTGTTAAAAATGTTAAAATGAGTGCAACTAAAACTATTGATAAACTATTAATTATAATTGAATTGTTTGTTAATGGTAAAGTAACTATACACTTACATTAATATACCATCTATTTACCATTTATAAATGATCTAGTTAGTTAAACATTAACAAATTATGTATTTACCATTCTAAATGGGGTATATACTGTTCATAAATGATGAATAAACATTAATAAACTATCTGTTTACCATTTATAAATGAGGGTTATTGTAAAGTGTTACCTTTAATTTCTTATTTTAAGTGTTGAACATGCTTATTTCAAGATTTAACAATCTTAATTTAAGAAATATTGTCAAGGTAAATTATCTGTCCATGCAGCAAGATCATTTCCCTCAGATTTACTGTTTTATCTGGTTTTTAGACTAAACACCTTTTTCTGCAGTGTGGGGCTTTATAATCCCCCGGAATGGCCGAAAAAGTTTGAGAACCACGTGACCAGGACTGTACACAACATTAACCCTATAAAGCCTGAACCATGAAAAAAATTGCCAGAAAATTCAATTTTTGTAAAAACTGAGTGCTTATTAACCTGCTGACGAATTTTAAGAAATAAATAAATTGCATATATGAATTCTAATTTGTATCATATTTGATACATCAGGTCTTTTTGTGCATTTTGTTGCTCACAAAGTTTGTTTTTCTCGAACTAACAAAAACATATAAACCCTAACATTTTTAACCTATTAAGACTTTGACTTTTCCTTTTTCCTCAATCATGCAAAATACATATTTTTTCAATATAACACAACATCAAACATCTGCTGATATGAAGTTTTTTAATGCAGCAATGACTGATCCATTCGTGGAACCTGCATATCATTTTTGCTACATCTGGTATTTTTGTGCAATTTGTTGCTCAGTTTGTTTATCTTCAACACATGTATACATCAGGTTTTTGATGTAGAGGTCTCAAAAATAACTGTATCTAATATGATACACTTGACTTTATAGGGTTAAGATTCAGTTTCTCGTTTAACTTCATCAAAATTAGATGAGAACTTGAGGCCGTATGCAGGATACAGTCCTTCTATTGGCCCATTGTACGATCCTTTCTCATTCAGCAGTGAACAGCTTTTCACTCATGAGTCACTGTACGCCGACATGCACGTTTCCCTCCGTACGCGTTTGTGTGTGTGCGCGTGGACACAGTGTGTATGAGTGTATTTATAGAGCCGTTGGCCAGGTGGAGCGCTGGAGAGGAAATGTCTTCCCTCTCTTCTCCTCTCTCCTGCTCCAGCCTAAAAATAACCACGAGAGACCAGATTTTAAGAAAACTACAATGACAACTAGAAAATTCCCTCTGGGGAACACTGGGACCACGGGGGCTACTGCCGGTGTGTGTACACTATGATCAGATTCTTCAGAGATTTATAACAATTAATACTAGTAATGTTATAATACTATATAATATACAAGGAGCACACCTAGCTTTAATAATTTGGTGTCTTTTTTTAAATAATTGTGTGTCTTTTTGAAATAATTTTGTGTCTTTTTTGGTTATTTTGTTTCTTTTTTAAGTAATTTAGGTTATTTTCTGTCATTTTGTGTCTTTTTTAGTAATTTTGTGTATTTTTGGTAATTTTGTGTCTTTTTTTGGTATTCTTGTCTTTTTTGTCATTTTGTTTCTTTTTAAGTAATTTAGTTTTTTCCTGTGTTTTTTGTGTCTTTTTGGTAATTTTGTGTCTTTTTTTGGTAATTTTGTGTCTTTTTTTGGTAATTTTGTGTCTTTTTCTTTGAGTAATTTTGTGTCATTTTTGGTAATTTTGTGTCCTTTTTTGGTAATTTTGTGTCTTTTTGTGTCTTTTTTTGTCATTTTGTCTTTTTAAAGTAATTTAGTGTTTTTTTCTGTCATCTTGTGTCTTTTTTTTAGTAATTTTGTGTCCTTTTTGGTAATTTTGTTTCTTTTTTTTGGTTATTTTGTGTCCTTTTTGGTAATTTTGTTTCTTTTTTTTTGGTTATTTTGTGTCTTTTTTGGTAATTTTGTGTCTTTTGTTTTAGTAATTTTGTCTTTTTTGGTCATTTTGTGTATTTCTTTTAGTAATTTTGTGTCCTTTTTTGGTAATTTTGTGTCTTTTTTTGGTAATGTTGTGTGTTTTCACGTGGACACAGTGTGTATCAGTGTATTTCTAGTGCCTTCAGCCAGGTGTAGAGCGGTGTAGAGGAAATGTCTTCCCTCTCTTCTCCACCACAGTGGGGTTCAGTACACACTGTTCCAGCCCCGGCCAGAATCAGCCTAAAAATAACCAGGAGAGGAAAATACACCTCCCTCACCCTCTCCTCCGTGCCTGTCCGCTCCTCTCTTCTGCCATTTTTCTTGCCTGAAATGACAAACAATTTACAGAAAGACCACAGAGCCATAACAAGGAGGGAAACAGAGCATTTTACATGATGAGCAGCCTGGTTGGAAGGAAGCTTGTCAGTCTGTGTTTATTTAAACTGTATGGCAAGAAAGAGGGGCGCATTAATAATTTGTGCATAATTTCCAGACGGCGACAAACTTGTCACTTTAACTAACTTCACTGCAAAAAAAAGGGAGTCTAAAAACCAGATAAAAACAGTAAATCTGAGGGAAATGATCTTGCTGCATGGACAAATAAGCATGTTGAATTATTTATATAATTATTATAACAATATTTAGTTGGTTATTGTAAAGTGTTACCGATAAATTATGTAACACTTCTAAATCTAAAGTTTTTTTATCTTGGTAAGAAACAAATAATTGTCAGGTCACTCTGCTCGGGCCAGTTCATCACTGCTGGCAGCTTTGATTTTATCTTTTTTGTAAATTTTTTGTCTTTTTTTGGTCATTTTGTGACCAAAATAAGATGTAAAAAGACACAAAATGACAAAAAAGACACAAAAAAGACACAAAAAAACACAAAAAAGACACAAAAAACACAAAAAGACACAAAAAGACCAAAAAAGAAACAAAAGATGTAAAAATGACCAAAAACACACAAAAAACAGACAAAAACACACAAAAAGACCAAAAAAAAGACACAAAAAGTTTTTTTTAACTTGGTAAAAAAAAAAAAAAAATAATTGTCAGTTCATCACTCTGCTCGGGCCAGTTCATCGCTGCTGGCAGCTTTAATTTATCTTGTTTTAAGAGTTAATTTCTTATTTGAAGTGTTCAACATGCTTATTTCTAGATTTAATAATCTTAATTTAATAAATCTCTTGGTTTTATTCTGGTTTTAAATGGTTTTATTCTGGTTTTATGTGGTTTTATTCTGGTTTTAAGTGGTTTGAACTGGTTTTATTCTGGTTTGAACTGGTTTGAACTGGTTTTTTTTGGTTTGAACTGGTTTTATTTAAGAAATCGCTTGGTTTTATTCTGGTTTAAAATGGTTTTATTCTGGTTTTATTCTTGTTTTAAGAGTTAATTTCTTATTTTAAGCATTCAACATGCTTATTTCTAGATTTAATAATCTTAATTTAAGAAATCTTGTTAAGTGAAATTTTCTGTCCATGCAGCAAGATCATTTCCCTCAGATTTACTGTTTTTATCTAGAAACCTTTTTACACAGTGTTCATCTTGGCAGTATTTTGGTGCTAAAATGTTGTAGATGTGAGAGAATATGAGTAGTTTGAGCAGTCGTCTTGCGTCATAGCAACCCCGTGGATTAGTTCCCTCCTTCTCCTCCTATTCATCTCACACACTCTCCTCTCTTTCCTCCTGTGGAGTTGGGATCAAAGCCTCCGTTCTCTTTGTGTTGGATACACTGTGGGGTCGCGGATCAATTGAATGTGTCTGGAAGGTATTGAGTTAGTGCGGCGCTGCAGGTGTCCTGCCCTCCGCCTTATCTCCACCGTCAGCTTCTCATCTGGACAACAGCACACCATAATTCTATTAACAGTGGCTCGCTAGATTACCAATTTCACCAGATTAGCCGGGGCTAAATCCTCACTTTAAAAGGATCAGGGGTTGAGAGATAGGGCTGTGGATGGAGAGGTGGAGAAATGCCTCCACAGTGTGTAGTAGAGGGAGGAAATGACACAAAATGACCAAATACGGAGACAAACGTACACTGTAAACCAGTAGCTCTCAACCTTTTTGGTTGAATCTCACAGTTCAGATCAGACAAACTCAGTTGATGCGACGAATTTTGGACAAATAATGAAGCAGACAATAACTAAAACATCTCTCTGTCTGTGCATTTATATTTATTTTTTATGTTTTATTGTTACTTTTAATCTAAGTCCTTTGCTATCAGTTTAAAGGTCCATTCTGACCTCCTGAGTGTGTAACAGTCAGCTTCAAGCCAGAGACTCCTTGGAAAGTAACAACTTGATACTTTGGGATTTGTCAGAAAAGACACAAAATTACCCAAAAAAGACACAAAATGACCCAAAAAGACACAAAATTACTAAAAGAAGACACAAAATAACCAAAAAAGACACAAAATGACAAAAAAAGACACAAAATGACCAAAAAAAGACACAAAATGACCACAAGAAGACATTAAAACACATTAACACATGAACACTTTAACACAGTGGAGACAGAGCTGACTTCCAAAATGATTTTGCGACCCCCAGAAATCATCTCGCGACCCCAATTGGGGTCCCGACCCCAAGGTTGAGAACAGCTGCATTAGAGTATTTTATGGGAAACGGCAAACTACCTACAAATATTACCCAGAATGCATTATTTTCTACAGTATAATACCTTTTTAATGGAACATAGTATGTTACTGTCACAATTTGGCTGTTTTCTTACAGTAATTTGTTACAGTGTAGCACTTTTGGCTTCCTCACACACACACACACACACACACACACACACACACACACTCAGAAGAAAGTGTTTGTGTTGTGTAAGCTGCTTTGTAATGCCAAAGCCCCTTATCTCTCTGCTTATGCAATTAGTGTGGTGAAACAAAGCCCGTAGTAATGAATCATAATATCCTGATAGTGTGTCACTGTGTCACTCTGCTGCTGCAGCGCCTCACACCTCTCTGAGACCACTTCAACCATCCAGAGCAGGGGTCTCAAACTCGTGGCCCGCGGGCCAATTGCGGCCCTCGTGACGATATTTTGTGGCCCCCACCTTGATATGAAAGTTTAATGTGAGTTTTATATGAATGACACTTTACCGTGTTGTGTGTGGAAGGTCCCTTTAATTACTTTTTTTGGTCATTTTTTCTTTTTTTGGTCATTTTGTGACTTTTTTAGTTATTTGTGTATTTTTTGGTCATTTTGTGTCTTTTTGAAATATTTTTGTGTCTTTTTTGGGAATTATGTCTTTTTTGATCATTTTGTGTATTTTTTAAGTAATTTAGTTTTTTTCTGTCATGTTGTGTCTTTTTTGATAATTCTGTGTCTTATTTTGGTAATTCTGTGTCTTATTTGGTAATTTTGTGTCTTTTTTAAATAATTTAGATTTTTTTCTATCATTTTGAGTCATTTTTTGGTCATTTTTGTTTTTTTTTAAGTAATTTAGTTTTTTCTGTCATTTTGTGTCTTATTTTAGTAATTTTGTGCCTTTTTTGGTTATTTTGTGTCTTTTTTGTCATTTTGTGTCTTTTTTAAGTAATTTAGGTTTTTTCTGTCATTTTGGTTCTTTTTTTTTTAGTAATTTTGTGTCTTTTTTTTTGTTATTTTCATTCTGCCTCCAGCGGCCCCCAGGTAATTTGAGTTTGAGACCTCTGGTATAGAGACACTTCTTACTACTGAGTGTCCCAGTCAGATCCCTGTCTCTGAGTCATACCACAGATTTATTATAGTGGCAATAAAACCACATGAAATAAAAAGCACAATCCTAATTAAGTACTCCTCCAGGTCTCTTTTCATGTGTTTCGTCCTTTTTTTGTCTCTCCTCAGAAGTAAAAGTGTGAAGAAACTCCCGTCCTCAAGGGCTGCAAAATCTTTCATTAAAAAATATTGTAGGGAATGATCATGAGATCTCTGGAAAAGCAAAGTGTAGGCTGAGATCTATGCAGCACAACAATACTTAATCCAGAATGCTATTTGGACAAAAATATCTAAAAATATTTCACCTCCTGCGATTTCTGCACTAGTAGGCCTACATATTGGAACTTTGATAAAACTTTGATTAATTGCATTACACCTCACAGTGTTGGTCGAGCTGGGCAATATGGCCAAAATCTTCTATTACGACATAGGCCTTATTTTGTCTCAACAATAACGCTCACTCTGCGTGTCTCCATGACAAAAAGACCTCCAGAGGGATTTAGAGACTCTAGAGGTGACGTTTGGTTTTCGCTGTTGCTAACTGTGCACAACGTCAGCAGCTGAAAGCAGCATGGCTAATTATGCACAGAGTCTCCGCTGATCATAAACATAGTGATGGTGAATTAACCGGCATCACTAACTGTGCACAGAGTGTCTGGTGCTTGTTGTAAACACACAGAGATCGCTAAGTGAACACCTCCTGCAGCAGCAGCACATACACACTGTACTGCTACAGAGCTAACTGTTAGCCTGTTAGCACATACACACTGTACTGCTACAGAGCTAACTGTTAGCCTGTTAGCACATACACACTGTACTGCTACAGAGCTAACTGTTAGCCTGTTAGCACATACACACTGTACTGCTACAGAGCTAACTGTTAGCCTGTTAGCACATACACACTGTACTGATACAGAGCTAACTGTTAGCCTGTTAGCACATACACACTGTACTGCTACAGAGCTAACTGTAGCTAACTTAATGAGCCGGGCTCTGGCTCATTAAGAAGAATAAGAAGGAGTCACTGGATTTGTCTCCAGTCGCTTTCTTGAAAAATAGTCGCTAAGGGGGTCTGAAAAGTCGCTGAGCAATTTGCAGACTGGACGCTAAGGGGTTAACATCCCCTCCGGCTCTGCAGTTGGGAGAGACTGCTGCAGGAGCACTGTTCCGCTTCGACTCGTTCTTACTCTTAACGAGCCTTGGGGGCTGGAAGTCTCCAATAACACCAGAAAAAGTTGCTTTCTTGAAAAATAGTCGCTAAGGGAGTCTGAAAAGTCGCTAAATTTAGCAACAAAGTTGCTAAGTTGGCAACACTGCTTCTCTGGCTTTTACAAATGTTGCGTGTTGTTGTGGTGTCGAGTACTACGTCACATCCTGCTTAGCGTTCTATCCAATCAGTAACCAGGCTTTTTTCAGGGGAGAAAAAAGACCCTGCTCTTCTACAGGGACGAAAAAAGTCCAGACAAAAGCCCGCTCTGGACGGCTCGTATTCAAATTAGGGGCGTTTCGGCGAGTGAGACCCGCCGGTAGTGGAAACAGCCATAATATTGCATTTTTTTCCGCAATTCAACAAATGGATATTTTAGGCTTAGTAAAGGCTTTTTTGTGTACTTTAGTTGTGCAATGATTAGAATGTAAGGCATCGTATTGCTGTTCTGCTATCGGTTTTTGGACATAGAAGTCAAAATACAAAAATGCTCGACATTTTTATCCAGTTTTGACGATGTTTAACACATGTCTAGCAGGTGTAAATATAAGAAGCCTTCACAGCTTTCCTCTTGATTGGCTGCCTCTAACATCCCATGAGCTCCCAGAGAACCTCTGTGTTTCAACCAATGCAGCATATTTCTTAATACAGCTTCAAGATTAATGTTTGTGTGTGTTTGTGTGTGTGTGTGTGTGTGTGTGTGTGTGTGTGTGTGTGTGTGTATGTGCATGAAAGTCGACATCAGAGATTATAGTCCCAGAGAAACACTGTCTCTGTCTTGTGTAAGTCTGGGTAAGCCTGCCTGACGCACACACACACACACACACACACACACACATTCTTGTACTTCTATCTTTGTGAGGACCTTCATTGGAACAGTGAATAATAGTTTTGGATTTTTCATTACTTTTAGTTTTCATTTTGTTGTGAATTTTTGTTTTCAAATTCAGTTAGTTTGTGTTTGATGTTTTAGAGTGAGTTTGCTAGTTTTAGTTTAGTTTTTTTTTTTAGAAAATGCTTTAGTTTTAGTTTAGTTTTTATTAGTTTTAGTTTTTGTAATGGGGTATTTGTTGGGTGGGAGATTAAAAGAGGTCACAGTAGATTTTGCCTTTATTTCCTTTGTCTGATCCATCTTCATTATGTATGAAAAAAGTTGAACAAGACGGAAACAAAGGACATTTTCACTATAATTTTAGTTAGTTTTGTAACCACACAATACAGTTTCAGTTAATTATCATTTTTTTGGTCACCTTTAACCCTTAAAACAAAGTCTTAAATCCAAAAAAAGCCTTTAAAGAAGTGAGGACCGGCCGAAATGTCCTCACTTTGCAAAAATGTCCTCACTCTGTTGGTTAAAAAAGTGTTCCGGTCCTCACTACGTAGGACGTACAAGAACACACACACACACACACACACACACACACTCGACACACTAGATTTATCCGTTCCACTGTGCGCAGCTTAGCGGCCCTTCTTCACCTCTGAACTGAGATCAGTGTCACGTCAGTCTGCTCAGCTTCACACTGCGACACCAGCAGACGATCAAGCTGGTCTGAGATCAGCAGCGAACACAGGCGGCGGTGGACGAGGGGGTGTGTGACTGCCGAGGGTGTGAGGAGTGCTGACGGATGGAGGGAGAGGAAGAACTACGCACGTCATTACGCCTCTGATTCACATATTGTCAGTAGGCTGCAGGGAGGGAAAGAGAAACCCGATGGTTGCACTCCGAGTTAATCCTGCTGAGTAGAAAGTGTGTGTCACAGAACTGCAAATACGCACAGCAGATTTCATGTGTTTTGCATGTAAGCAAATGGGTTTTTTTAATTCCACTGACAGCAGAGTGGGCAGGATGTGGGCTGGGAGGAGTGAAAGTTTGACTGTGGGGCGAGTTGGAGGTGGATGTGAAGTGGGAATGAATGCTTTGAGGTCAACACCAAAACAACTGCTAATATACTCCACAGTGACAGGTAGAAAAACACTTTCAGGAAACAAAAAAAGGTTGCTTTTAACACTCCCTCAGTCTATTGTTATTTTCAAGAGAGGTTTCATGTAATGGTGCGAGCCAAAGGCAGGGTTTGATAGCATGAAGTCCAAATCTGTCATTGAGTCTTCTTAACACGTTTTTAACCAACAGAGTGAGGACATTTTTGCAAAGTGAGGACATTTCAGCCGGTCCTCACTTCTTTAAAGGCTTTTTTTTGGATTTCAGACTTTGTTTTAAGGGTTAAAGGTTACATGATAATGATAATTAACTGAAACTGTATTGTGTGGTTACAAAACTAACTAAAATTATAGTGAAAATGTCATTCGTTTAATAGGGCACTCATTGAAATACTTGCAAATTCCAAATTTCAACCCTTGGAGGATATTACATACAGCCAGAATTTGTAAAAACAAACAAACATACGGACCTGGGAGAGGAGGGTAATATTTTGAGATAAAAGTTTACGAGAATGCGCAGATTTATGAGATTTAAAGTGGTGAATCTGCGAGAAAAATGTTGCTTTTTTTCACATTTTTTATCATAAATCTGTGACTTTTTCGCGCAGATTTGCCACTTTAAATCACTTAAATCTGCGACTTTTTTCTTGTCGATTTGCAACTTTCATCTAGTAAATTTGCAGCTTTTTTTCACAAAATATTATCCATCTATCCAATCAGTAACCAGGCTTTTTCGGGGGAGAAAAAGGGCCCCGCCCCCTGGTGGTTGGAGGACTACTGGTGTAGAAAGTGCTTGATTAGATATGCAGGAGAGACGCATTTTAAAATGGAAATATCACCGACAATCAGGTTAATTTAATCGTGGCGCGTGCAGCCCTACTAACATGCTCACCATGACAATGCTAACTTGATGAGGTTTACCAGGTTCGCCATCTTAGCTTAGCATATTAGCATGCATTAATTTGCATTAAACTTAAAGTAGAGCTGCAGACGGGGATGCCATTAGTGTTGCAGATATTTTGTCTTGAACAAAAGTATCAGGCAAATTTAAATTTTGATGGCTGCAGATTAAAATGCGAGGACAATGTCATCAGGATTCCTGAACGTCTGTACAGAACTTCACAACAATCCATGTAATGCTGCTGTTGAGATTTTTCAGTCTAGACCAATTTTTTGGACTGAATAGACACTGCCATTCCAACAGCCACATCACAAACATGGCTGAAATTCTGCACTGAGTGGGTCCTAGAAATCCCTGCCGTCTGCCTTGACACCATACAAAGCTTCTGTGGGTTTTTTTTGCCGTTCTGTACATTATAAAAATGACAAATGGTGCAGATGACAACTTCAGAGCACAGATAAATCACTTTGAGCTACTATTTGCTGAGCTTTTTTTACCCCCCTCCTCTCCTTCTCTGCCTCGTTTCCTCTTTATTACTCAGAAAGAGGAGTTTGTACTGTACGCTGCCACAAGTGGCAAGGAAATAACCACCTCTGACACACAGGGAGGAATGCTGTTTCCACCCCGACTGCCTGCTCACACGGACTTTGCAACATGGTCTCACAGGAATCTGTGAAATAGCCACGGATTCGCTTAACTTGCCACAGAATCACTCAAATTTCCGTGAAACTGACATAGATTTCGCTACAATGCAAGTTAATGACAGTCATATCCCGTGGCTATTCCATGGATATTTGTTCCTATTGGTTTGTTCCAAGTCACGTGACTTTCAAGGTCCCGGCGGTCAGAACAAAAAACATGGCGGACAGTTCTCTCATTTTTAGTGAAAAAAATCAACATTTTGAACAAAGGCCCCGTTTACACGAAGGGAAAACAAGATATTTCCATGCAGTTTGGCCTCTCATTTACACCAAAACCCCGTTTTTATCACAGAAAACGATTATTTCTAAAAACTGCGGGCAAAGTGGAGAATTTGGAAAACTCCGGTTATGTGTTGTCGTGTCAACTGGGAGAAACAAACGGGATTTAAGGTTCTCATGCTCATTCTATGTGCCAGAAAATGCTTCATGTCATGCGAGTTTGTTTTGAAAGGAACAGGAAGTGGCTTGTGTTATTCGTTGTTGTTGATTCTGAGGATTCTGATTGGCTCGCATGGCTTTATCCTTCTCCCTACACTGCCGCCCATATAATAGGTTTGGTATAGTTATGATGGCGCTTGACGGCGTATTTATGCAGGTTGATGTAAACGACAACTTTTTTGAAAACAATGTTTTGTGCACGACGTTATTTTTGAAAACGGAGGGGGGAAAATATTCTTTTCTCTAAATACTCTGCTATGAATTAACGTGGCCCAAGACAAGGGAAAACACAGACTATTGAACACATGGAGGGAAGGGAGCACCAGGTGAACACAATCGGTAAGAGACAATCAGACAGATGACACACGGGGAAGGGCAAGTGACCTGAAACGAGAGGAGAGTTACTATTTCAAAATAAAACAGGAAATAACAAGACCAGAACACAAAATAAAACACCACCTCACCGCGGTGTGACACTTGTACAGATGACCAATACAGCAGCATTGGATTATTACGATGGAAATAATCATTCTGCTGAAAATACTGATACTGAAAATACTGAAAATACTGAAAATACTGATACTGATACTGATACTGATGATACCAATGTTCATATTAATAATTATCTATCTAAAATGTATCTAATTTTGTATATTTTGAGTTTCATGATGCAGTAAAAACCCCTGCTGCTTCTTTTGGCCTCCCCAAAAGACAAAAATTCCCTCGTTTTAACCAATGGCCGTCAGATTGTCTGGCAACTGTGACGTAGCTGGCAGAGATAGAGACAAAAACCTCACAAATACAATGGTGATGGAGCACAAAAGTGAAACATGAACAAGCAGGCAGCTTGACAATGAGCGAAGCAGACAGATTGTGCGAGAACGGGAAAAAAGAGAGGAAAAAAAAGAAGGATTTCAAACAATGGCATCGACAAAATACAGTTTGGTACACAGAGTGAGAGTCAGAGAGGAGTCAGCCTGTCACAGATGTCCACGCTTTTTTCGCTTTTCCCTCCAGATCTGCAGCCGCCGTCCAAATGTAAATGCCAGTGTCACTGACGTGAGAGCGGCGTCATGTCAGCCGTGTCACGCCGAGTGACACTTTTGGTTGAGGCGGATCAAAGTGCAGCAGGAGATGATGATGCAAACTGCATCGAGCCGGCAGATTGCAAAGAGCTGACGGCTGCAGAATGCATGAAATCATATAGTGACATTTTCTGAGTGTGTGTGTGTGTGTGTGTGTGTGTGTGTGGGCGTGCACGTACATGTGAGTCTGTTTGTTTGTGTGTCTGTACAAGATGCTTGTCAAACTCACTTTGAGGTTGATGATGATTTACATGCACAGTGTCTCGTTTTCTGCCTTTCGCTTTCTGTTACTCTCAACCGTTTGTCAGAAAACTGGTTTAACTGGTTTAACTGGTTTTATTCTGGTTTCATGTGGTTTTATTCTGGTTTTACGTGGTTTTCTTCTGGTTTTATGTGGTTTTATTCTGGTTTTAAGTGGTTTTATTCTGGTTTTAACTAGTTTTATTTAAGAAATCTCTTGGGTTTATTCTGGTTTTAAACGGTTTTATTCTGGTTTTATGTGGTTTTATTCTGGTTTTAAGTGGTTTTATTCTGGTTTTAAGTGGTTTGAACTGGGTTTTATTCTGGTTCTAGCTGGTTTTAACTGGTTTATTATGGTTTTAAATGGTTTTATTCTGGTTTTGAATGGTTTTATTCTGGTTTTATGTGGTTTTATTCCGGGTTAATTCTGGTTTTATTCTGGTTTTAGGTGGTTTTATTCTGGTTTTATTCTGGTTTTAGGTGGTTGTATTCTGGTTTTATTCTGGTTTTATTCTGGGTTTATTCTGGTTTTAAGTGGCTTAGTGTTTGTGTGTCTATACAAGATGCTTGTCAAACTCACTTTGAGATTGATGATAATTTACATGCACTGTCTCGTTTTCTGCCTTTCACTTTCTGTTACTCTCAACCGTTTGTCAGAAAACATGAACAAAACATCAGACAAAATAAGGATGTCAGACTTTGTCACTTTTTTTGTGTATGTTTTGTTCCTCTAAGTGGCAGATTTGTTGGTTGAATGCACTTTGTTTGGCATAAATTGAAACTGTAAGTCTTCTGTCTTCTCCCTTTTCTTTCAGTGTGCTGTTTTGTGGTCCACAAACGCTGCCATGAGTTCGTCACCTTCTCCTGTCCTGGAGCCGACAAGGGGCCCGACACGGACGTAAGTTCAGCTTTTTCTCTAAATACCCAGAAATCTGAGTGCACCCGTCTGCACCCAAAGACACACAATAACACTTTTTGGGGACAGTATGGCATGCAATCTGTAGTAGAAGATTAGAAATCATTAAATGGCAAAATATGTTTCCAGAAGTTGGGATCGATATTGTCCTTCTACAGCATTTTCCCTTCTGTATTTGAAAGTTTTTTTCAGTTTCACAGATTTTTTTTGACTACTAAAAAAACAAATAAAAGAAGTACACTGCAAATTATTTGTTTCTTACCAAGATTAAAAAAACCTTTAGATTTAGAAGTGTTACATAATTTATCTTGTTTTAAGAGTTAATTTCTTATTTTAAGTGTTCAACATGCTTATTTCTAGATTCAATAATCTTAATTTAAGAAATCTCTTGGTTTTATTCTGATTTTAAATGGTTTTATTCTGGTTTTAAATGATTTTATTCTGGTTTTATTCTGGTTTTAAGTGATTTGAACTGGCTTTATTATGGTTTTAACTGGTTCTATTTAAGAAATCTCTTTGTTTTATTCTGGTTTTAATTGGTTTTATTCTGGTTAATGTGGTTTTATTCTGGTTTTAACTGGTTTTATTTAGGAAATCTCTTGGTTTTATTCAGGTTTTAAATGGTTTTATTCTGGTCTTAAGTGGTTTGAACTGGGTTTTATTCTGGTTTTATTCTTGTTTTGAGAGTATATATATTAAGCATTAAGCATACAACATGCTTATTTCTAGATTTAACAATCTAAATTTAAGAAATCTTGTCAAGGTAAATTATCTGTCCATGCAACAAGATCATTTCCCTCAGATTTAGTTTTTTTATCTTGTTTTTAGACCTTTTTTGCAGTGTGTAGTGTTGAAATGTCTGGTTGAGACGGATATGTTTCATGAGTCATGCCTGCAGCAAGTTAAACACACCAATAAAGGCTGAAGACAGCAGGTGACATTTCAAGTCTTAACTGGAATCATCTGTGTAAATGTGATCTGTATTTAATTAACCCTCTGAACCCTGCAATGAAATGTGTGTTTTCTTCAAAAGATCATCAAAAATACACAGTTTAGCGTAGGAAGAAACTCACAGAGCAGACAGGAAAAGACAGCACAGGTTGTAAGTAGAGGTTGAAAAAAGTAAATAGTTCAATATTGTATCGTAGAGCATGTGAAGATCCAATTTTCCGCCTATTATTTATGATGCATTTCATTATAGCTGTGTTATGTTGCACATGAGACACTTCTAGCAATCATTGTGCTGATTCCAAAGAGGTGCAGGACTTTATTATTGCAGTGAAATACAAGGCCACAGTGAGAAAAATGAAAAAAGAGAAGAAAAAAACACCCCGCCTTGAAACAGCTTCGAATTCAGAGGGAAATAAATACAAAGACAGTGAGTACAAATGAGAAAACTATGAGATGCCATGATTACCTTTAAAGACCAGCATATCAATAATATAATACTTCAATTTAACTTTAATTCAACCCTCTATCTGCGGCTTAAATCCCTTGGAGCACTTATCTCTTGTTGCATCAGCAACCGTTTGCTCCCACACATCAGGTGTGATAACATTGTCCCTCATTAGCCTCCTCTCTTACCCCCAAAGCTCGTGTGAGGCTGTCGGGGCAGGGTGGGAGTGTTTTATCAGGGCTGCAGTCTGACCTCAGTGCTCCCTCGGGTGCAGTTTCTCTGTTTGGAGTTCATATATGACCCTGCCGCTGTCGCTGTGCTCTTCCCTGCAGCCAGCAGTGGGATCTGTCCTTGGTTAGATAAGAGTGGAGGTCAAGCACAGCCGCAGCATCCACTGATGTCTGTACACTTACAAAGATAATAACACATGTGAAGCTGCAGTTGTGTAAACATACACATGATTTTTTTATATATCTTTTTTTTTATTGATTCACAGTTGCAGTAAACAATACAATCAAAGAGACAAACATACAAGTGATTAACCTCCATGAGTGGAATGTTACCACCTACATTTACTCAAAAGCTATAACCGTTTTTATTTCAGTATTTGCATTTATAATTCCTCCATCCATCCATCCATCCATCCATCCATCCATCCATCGAAGCATCCATCCATCCATCCATCGAAGCATCCATTCATCCATCCGTCCATGCATCCATCCATCCATGCATCTATCCATTCATCCATCCATCCATCCATCCATCCATCCATCCATCCATCCACAATCCATGCATCCGTCCATCCATCCATCCATCCATCCATCCATCCATCCATCCATGCATCCATCCATCCATCCATCCATCCATCCATCCATCCATCCATCCATGCATCCATCCATCCATCCATCCATCCATCCATCCATGCATCCATCCATCCATCCATCCATCCATCCATGCATCCATCCATCCATCCATCCACCCATCCATCCATCCATGCATCCATCCATCCATCCATCCATCCATCCATCCACCCATCCATCCATCCATGCATCCATCCATCCATGCATCTATCCATCCATCCATCCATCCATCCATCCATCCATCCATCCATCCATCCATCCATCCACAATCCATGCATCCATCCATCCATCCATCCATCCATCCATCCATGCATCCATCCATCCATCCATCCATCCATCCATCCATCCATGCATCCATCCATCCATCCATCCATCCATCCATCCACCCACCCACCCTCCATCCATCCATCCATCCATCAATTCTCAGACTGTCTCATCCTTCTCATTTATTTCACCATTAACCATTTACTCCTTGACAATCAAAAGATATCGGTGCACGTCACCTGTTCCATGTTATGATGTTTTCTACAGGAGATATGATGCAAACTTCACCTTTTGTTTCAGTAAAAGGTGTTTTTGCAATGCCTCCATTGCAGAAAATCTTCAATGCCCCAAACTTTTAAGTGTTTAAAGTTTGATGCCTTTATGAAAAAGTGAACATATCACCTAGAGGTTGGTACAAAGTGCATCACCTGGACTGTAGCGGAGTATTTTAACATTGTAGTGTTGGAACTGTTACTGAAGTAAAAGATATGTTCAATTGTTCCAACACTAGCAGCCATAGATCCCATCAGCGGCACTTTATTAATCCGTACCGTACAACTTTAAACACACATGCGGAAAAAAAACAATTAGACGCTGGTGTATTGAGCTTCAGCTTCACCAGACTGAAAAACCTGCTAATGAATTTTCCCTTTGCTAAGCCAATTAAGACGCACACCCACACCAGTATCCTCATGTTCATTAAAATGTCTTACACATTTCATTAACTGCAATGACGATACTCTGTTTGTTCCGCACCTCCTCGCCGTGATTCTCAGGTTCTCCTCATTAAATCACATCAGAAGTCGTTTAAGTGTTTTAAAAAGGAAAGGTGATGCAGTTTAGTGACGCTGTTGCATCCAAAGCAATCAAGAGTGCACTTTTGTTTTTCGGTCTTGCGTTTCTTTCAACTTCTATCAAAGTAGTCATTCCATATTGGCTTCTTTTCATCTTACATTCTATTTTTTAAGACTCATTAATTTGGTCTCTTGCCGTCCAAGAGCCATTGTTCATTTTCACTCCTGAGCTACCTTCTTGTTATTCAACCATGCGTCTCTTCAGCTCTATCCGTCTATCTTACTGCCTAACTACTTCTCTCTGTCTTCCTCTCTTTTATCTCTCTCTCTCTCTCATTCTCTCTCTCTCTCACACACACACACACCTGCGTTCAAGTGCCCATTGTGAATTTTGTTCTGCCTGTTTTTATGCCCATTATCTACCGACTGGCGTTGGCACGGAGCGAACAGAGAGCTCTTTGGGGACGGAGCTCTTTGAATTCCAAACGATGATCCGGGACTCGCTCATACACAAACAAAGCACTTTCTTTCCTTTAATCTTGTCAGTGTTTGACCCTTTTCTCATTTAAAACAGCTTACATGCAGCACAGTTAAGTTTAAAAAATATATATCCATCCATCCATTCATCCATCCATCCATGGCAGAGTAAAAATGAATGTGCATAAAACACAAAATAAAATATAAATACTCTTAAATCCTTCTAGATTGGATGGATGGATGGATGGATGGATGGATGGATGGATGAATGAATGAATGAATGAATGAATGAATGAATGAATGAATGAATGGATGGATGGATGGATGGATGGATGGATGGATGGATGGATGGATGGATGGTAGATGGATGGATGCATGGATGTTGAATGATGAATGGATGGATTCATGGATTCATGGATGGATGGATGATGAATGGTGGATGGATGGATGTGTGATGAATGGTGGATGGATGATGGATGGATGGATGGATGGATGGATGCATGTATGGATGGATGGATCCATCCATCCATCCATCATCCATCCACCATTCATCACACATCCATCCATTTACCATTCATCATCCATCCATCCATCCATCCATCCATCCATCCATCCACCATTCATCATCCATCCATCCATCCATCAATCCATCCACCATTCATCATCCATCCATCCATCCATCCATCCATCCATTCATCCATCCATCCATCCATCCATCCATCCATCCATCCATCCATCCATCCATCCATTCATTCATTCATTCATTCATTCATTCATTCATTCATTCATTCATCCATCCATCCATCCATCCATCCATCCATCCATCCATCCACCATTCATCATCCATCCATCCATCCATCAATCCATCCATCCATCCATCTCAGCTTTTGAGTCAGTCTCGTGATTCTCATGAATCTGGTTTGGAGCTTGGACACACACACAAACACACATTTTCACTTTCACTAACACACACACACACACACACACACACACACACACACACACACACATACGTACACACCCTTCACCCTGTGCTCTGTGGGTTTGGAGTGACCCTTGTGTCGGCCCCGTCCAGTGAATGGCGTCATCTGTCCCACAGATGCTTTGATCCGCTCGCAGCAGAGAGAGACATGTTGGCATTAGCATTTGAGTGAAAAGTGCTCTCTCTCTCTCTCTCTCTCTCTCTCTCTCTCTCTCTCTCTCTCTCTCTCTCTCTCTCTTTTCTCTTTCAGTTTTCTCATTGAGCACACTGTGAGGCGTAGGTGGTAAATAGTGCTGTATTATCAGTCAAGGATCACTCTGGAACCAGTGAATGAAGGTGACTCATCCATAGAGAAACAATATGAGTTTCACAACTAGATTACATGTGCATAAGAGGCCCAGATATTTGACCAGATCAAGCCCTTTGAAAATCTTCTCTTTTCCTTCTTTTGTTGTGATATTACTTCACTTTCAGGGACAGATTTGGTCAGTGTGACGGCAGAGATTATACTTTTTTTGGGGGAATAATGCTGCTGGCAGATCCTCTTTCCAACCATCTGTCTTTTGCCCTGTTCATTAACAACATTGCTGCAGAGCGTTTGCATGTGTTTCATGTATTTTAGGTGGCTTTTTTTCATCCCGCTCCATATGTTTGGTTTATGACATGTCTTTACGTTATTGGTCATTTTTGGTCCAATTGATGAGATTTATTTATTTATTCATTTATTCATTCATTTATTTATGTATTCATTTATTTATTTTTAATTTTTAATTTAAAAAAATTTAATTTTAATTTTTACATTTTTAAATGTATTTATTTATTTATTTATTTATTTAGCACCTTTCAAAACCAGGGTTACAAGGTGCTTTACAAAATACAATATTATTGAGGCAATACAACAGTTAAAGCCAAAATAAGAGAACAGCATCAAAATAGTGAACAAGCAATAGATAAAATAAAAAAACAAAAATTAAAAGATGTGTAAAAACATTAGAATTATTGCACAAATGCCAGTCTATACATGTGGGTTTTTAAAAACTTTAAATGTAACATGTAACTGCAACATCGCAAGTTCAGTTCCAACCGTGGGACCTTTGTTGCATTTCACAGCCTTCTCTTGCTCTTCATTTCCAATTGTTTCCAATCTGCCACAACACACTTGATCCGTCCAATAAGTGCAAAAATGCCAAAAACATATAGAAGAAAAGAATGGTTATTGGTGAGGAGGTGAGTGGCCGGGTGCATTGTAAATTGTTAGAAGTGTACTAACACGTCCATCTTGTTTTAAGAGTTCATTTCTTATATTTTAAGCATTCAACATGCTTATTTCTAGATTTAACAATCTTTATTTAATAAATCTTGTCAAGGTTAATTATGTGTCCATGCAGCAAGATCATTTCCCTCAGATTTACTGTTTTTATCTGGTTTTTAGACACACCTTTTTTTCTGTGTACATTTGTGGTTTATTACATTCGCGGGCGTTTCATGTGTATTTCTCTTTCCTATTCATAATGAAAGTGAGAACCACAGGGTGAAACTCTTACAAACCCTCATCATGAAGTAAGTATCTACATAAAGTAGTGCAGCCCCTCCACACTCGGCCCCCTGCCCCTCATTACAGCAGTCATCAGCTCTCAGGCCTGTTGACTCTCTCAGCCTCTACTGAAACATAAACCACTGTTCACTTAACTGGAGTGACGAGCAGAGAGAGAGGCATCGTTAGCTGCTGGCTCCTGGGAAAACCAGCATATATCTGAGAAAAGGAGAAAGAGGAGGAAAGATAGCAGTGATTTGGAAGAATGGGACTGTTGAGAATTGTTTATAGCACAGCTGAGAAAACAGATATGCCATTTGTTACACATGCACACATTTATATTGCCCCAACAGTAGGTGTTAATTACTGAAATCCACTCTCAAATTAGAAAAAATATTAATTTAAGCCCTCAAATTACTGAAATTAACCACACAAATAAAGAATTTACTGCGCTGTGATATTTTACTTAAGTTGTTCTAGTTTAGGGGTGGGAAATTAATTTTCAGCTGCTACTGATGAGAATACATGTTATGATAAGACTGTTAATGTGGAGTAAATCAAATATAGCAGTAAAAAGTAGTAAATACTCCAATCACTAGATCACTTTAACATTTACTTTAAACTCAACTGTAAATGACCTTTAGCAAGGTTCCTATTGGTGTTTTTGTATTATATGGCTTGTTTTTCATTTTTGTAAATTTTCAAGGTGTTTTACAATGTTGTGATGCTTTTATTTTGAAAAGGTGCCGTCCAGTGTGGAACGGGTGCTTTAATTTTGAAAGGTAGTGACAGGAAATAACAGGTGGAACGGTAAAATGAAAAACAAAAGGTAAATAATAACGAGTAATTCATATAAAGTTGATATAAAGTATCAAACGGCTTCTATAGTGGCTGACAGGACACAAGGTTTGTTAAAGTTTATTTACTTCTGTCATATTAATGGCTATATTTGTTGTCTTAACTATAGTAAAAGTGCTTGTTAGCTCTAGTGCTAATGCTTGTTAGCTCTTAAGGTGGATTCACAAGCTGACCAAGAAATGTCTTATTTTTATTTTCATGGAGCGATTTTAAATAAATCTACTAAACATACATTCAAACAACAGAAATAGAACATGTATGTTATGCAGTAAACCAGTAATTTATTAACTTAATGCAAAAAGCAATACCTGTTTTTGACACGGTTACCATGGTAACTCAGAGATACGTAAATCGCCTTCAAAATAAAAGCACTGCGGTTGTATTGATTTCTAATTTCTAAACCTCAGAGGGCCGGACAAGGACAGCCAACGGGCCGGATGTGGCCCGCGGGCCGCCAATCTAGTTCATTCTTTTTTATCACTCAAAAGAATAAAAACAATAGAATATCGAAATAATATTTACACAAGTAAAATAACAATTTTATGACATTTGCAACTTTGCATAAACTCAGTTTCACAAGTCAGTGGAAAAAAAATCTACAGTCGTCATAAAATTGGAATAATTTTGTTTTCAGACACAATCTTCTGTTAATTATTGTTTCATTTTCATTGTAATATGTTTGGAAGAGATTGAATCATAAATTTTTGAGAACATGCTGTACACTGTATCTGCCGAGAATAAATCACATTGTCACAATCATTTAATGGAAAGAGGTAAAAAAAAAATAATATTTCATCACAACTTTATGTGCGACTGTGTATTTCCCTTGTCGCATTAGGCATAATTTAAAAATAAACTGCCTGCAAAACAACCAGTCAGCTATTGGAGAAAAATAATGTTATTTCCATTTCAGCAGTGAACTGGCAGCTGTTTCCAAATGAGGTCATGTGTAATTCAGCAGTGAGATTACCAGAGGCTCAGCTCAGGTCTGAGAAACCGTCCGTGTTCACAAAATGACATTAGAGGAGAACAGCAGCTCCCAAAACTTAATTATTAGAGCTTGTGCATCAGCTTCAGCTGTGTATGAGTGTGTGTGTGTATGTGTGTGTGTGTGTGTGTGTGTGTGTGTGTGTGTGTGGCAGGATAGGTGTACGCGGGTGACTTCCAGTAATTAGCCAGCAGCACATATGGCTGCTGGAAGGACAGGGACTCTCTGAGTGGAAGAGTGATACAGGAGGTGGACTTGAGGCTGCACTGTTCATCAAAATTGTATCAAAATGGCAATGTGAAGTATTCTGCCCTACCAAGACTAACTGCAGTAACTACATTTTTGTTCAAAATTGAGTTTTAACTCAAAATGAACTCCTTGATGTCTGTTTTTATCTTGTGACAAAGTTTTAGATTTCAATTTTGCTTTATTTCAGAGAAATAATTATATAAAAAAACACAAAATCCAACTCAAAACCAAAGCAGAAATTGCACTTACCACGGTCTGCTTTGGATATATATACTAATTTAAACATAAAAATAATATAAATTATAAGTTTATTTGAAAGGGAAATTATTATCTAGATAGTGATGAAGTCAAAAAGTGAGATAATATTATTATAATTATATTAAGACTAAAATATAAAATTTCTTTATTTCTTTACATTTCTTTGACTAGAGTTGTTAAACACTTTTAAATACACTGATAACAAAATCAATTTGAAAATGTTTATTCACTGAAAACAAAATATAAAAGCTGAAAGAAGACAACAACATTGTTGTTACTGCACTCTGTTTTTGCATTACTATTAGAACCTTTTATAGCGATGCAATAACTATGTTTTTGGGGTCAAAGGTCAAATAAATCATCTTGATTTTTGATCATAAAAATGACATCATCAATACATGTAGAAATAAGTGTCATATCACTAAACCTACATATAACCTGTTAGGCTGGCAAGTTAAAAAACTTTAAAGCAGTTTTTGTCAGTTTTACCCTTAGTAGTTACTGCAGTTAGACTTTATAGGGCAGAATAGTTCAATATTATAAAAGAAATAGCAGGAAGACGCAATCTATCTATCTATAAAGCAAGAAGTGTCTGTGTGTGTGTGTGTGTCTGACCGTTAGTCAGACTGACCTCAGATCTCGTATGTGTCTTGCTCATGGCACGAAGGTGTGCATCCTCGATTTTGAAGATTATTTTTCTAAATATCATTATTTACGTAGGACGTGTTGCAGCATTGCATTGTTTCTGATCGGACGCCTTTTAGGGGAGCTCCGCCCCCTTTAAGTGGAGCTCCGCCCCATTGTGTGATAGGCCTACACCTGGTCAGTAACACAATTAAGTAGTTAAAGTGGCTACAAGGTTCCATTTAACAATAATATTCAAATAGTTTCCAGAGAATATCAATGTTCAATGTGTATGTGCTGGATGATGGAATACATTTATTCCTACTGGCACTGCACTAGTTTTAAGTAAAGGCTAAACTTGCAATCAGCGTCTACTTGCATGAAATCCTGGAGTTCATGTTGCACTTATTTGTGCAGAAAAACAAAGATGGCCGTCTCATTTATTGCCTGATGCTTGATACCTGTCAACCATCATCTGCCTACTGTCAACCTGCAGAGAGAGAGAGAGAGAGAGAGAGAGAGAGAGAGAGAGAGAGAGAGAGAGAGAGAGAGAGAGAGAGAGAGAGAGAGAGAGAGAGAGAGAGAGAGAGAGAGAGAGCTGGAGCAGCACACTGAGTCAGATAAAAAGAGTTGCTGCATCACTTTGACACATTGACAAGTTGTGTGCTGAAACATGGAGAATCCCTTCCTTCTCCTGCTGCTGATGTTGGCAGCTGTGACAGCTGAACTCTCCTTTCTGTTTTTTAATACCTTGAAAAGTTGCAGCTCCTGTCCAGCTGCAGTCACTGGCCATCTTCAGGGGACATTTACCCTCTTATTTCTCTTATGATTCTCTTATTTACAAAATGGTAATTTTGTGTCTTTTTTTGTCGGTCATTTTGTCTTTTTCAAACTCAAATTACCTGGGGGCCGCTGGAGGCAGTATCAAAATGACCAAAAAGACACAAAATTACTTTAAAAAGACACAAAATGACAGAAAAAAGCTAAATTACTTTAAAAAGACACAAAATTACCAAAAAAACCCACACAAAATTACTATAAAAAAGACACAAAATGACAGAAAAAAATTAATTACTTTAAAAAAAGACACAAAATTTCAAAAAAGACACAACATGACAATAAAAAAACTATATTACTTAAAAAAAGACACAAAATGACACCAAAAAGACCCAAAATTACTAAAGGAAAAACACAAAATGACCAAAAAAAGACACAAAATGACTGAAAAAAGAAACTAAATTACCAAAAAAAAGAGACACAAAATGACATGATATTACATTTCCACTTCCGGTAACAACAACACTACAGATAATAAACGATCCGGCTTCACTTCACTCTCAATCTCATATATATATATATATATCTATCTATCAGTGATTCCAGGTCTGTGACTTAGCAGAGTAGCTTGGTGACGTTACTCCCGCCTGGTTGCATCCATTTCAGCTGCGTCTCGCACCATTAGCTGCCAGTCTGGAGCCATTACGCTCCCAGCAGCTCGGCTCTAACCTGCAGCAACAGCTGGGAGAGCTAGCGAACACGGCTGCTGCAGCAGCTTACACAATGTCAAATCTCTCCACATGTTAATGCTGAAGTGCACAGAGAGCAGATTACAGCTTAGAGTCGAGCCTCGCTCGCCGCGTCGACACGTGCTGCAGCCACCAGAGCAGGCAGGAGGTGATGAATCAACCTGACGATAACGATAACGCTGCACAATATGTAAGAGCAGGGATCTTAAACTCAGATTACCTGGGGGCCGCTGGAGGCTGTATCAACATGACCAAAAAAAGACACAAAAATACTTAAAAAGACACAACATTATTAGAAAGAGACACAAAATGACCAAAAAGGCACAAAATGACTGAAAAAACACTACATTACTTAAAACGACACGAAATGACCAAAAATAACACAAAATAACCCCAAAAATGCACAAAATGACCAAAAAAGACATAAAATTACTAAAAAAGACACAAAATTATTAGAAAGAGACACAAAATGATCAAAAAAAGACACAAAAAAGTTACAAAAAGTCACAAAATTACAAAAAAAGACACAAGATGACCAAAAAAAGACACAGAATGACCCAAAAAATACACACAAAATTACAAAAAAGACTAAATTGTTAGAAAAAGTCACAGAATTACCAAAAGAAGGACAAAAAAAATAAAAAAAGACACAAAATTATTTCAAAAAGACACAAAATTACCCCAAAAAAGACATAAAATTACAAAAAAAATGACACAAAAATACGTAAAAGACACAAAATTACAAAAAAAGAGACAAAATGACCAAAAACAGACACAAAATTACAAAAAAAACCGACACAAAAATACCAAAAAAAAGAGACAAAATTACATTCCATAACATTTCCACTTCTTGCGGTAACAACAACACGGCAGATAATAAACGCTCCGGTAGCAGCTGCCATTCTTTTTGTTAACGTCGTCATAGAAACAAGTGAAACAAAGCTCCAGCTGGAGCATTAAAGGGACCTTCCACACACAACACGGTAAAGAGACATTCATATAAAACTCACATTAAACTTTCATTTCAAGGTGGGGGCCACAAAATATCGTCACGAGTGCCACAATTGGCCCGCGGGCCGCGAGTTTGAGACCCATGTGTCAGACAGAGAGGTCAGCTTAAAAGACGAACACTCGTCTGTGTGTCATTAACCCAGAGGAGCAGATCGCTCTTTAGATTACAGACGTTATGATTATGTAAGGTCGCTACACTGAACACGAGGCTGCTCTTCAGTCACAAATTACAATCTGTCTGACTGTTAAGTAGTCAGCAACATTACTTGAGGCTGAGCAGATGTCCCACACTGACACGCCCTCTGGTCATTTCACACAGACTGCTCCCAATGACAAGAATGCAAAATTTTGCATTGAAATGAATGGGACGGCCGGAAAAAAAATGAGTGAAAAAAGATTTTTAAACGTCTACTTCTCCGGCATAATTTCACCTAGAGACTCCATTTAAACTTTAAACAGTAGACACAAGTCTTGTGTATCGGTGTATTAATCCACGTTTCGATAGGTCATATTGTTTTTTATCAATCCCTGTTCAATGACCATGATCATTTTTGGAGAAATTCTGAGATTATAATGGGTGTGTATTGCACGGAATGTTCGTGTCACAGTGTGTGACATCATCGCTAGAGTGTAGAGGGAGAGAAAAAATTGTCAAAAAATACATTTGAAAACTGCGCTCCAGGCCGCAAATTCCACTCTACAGAAATAATTTATACATAGAAACGTAGGAAAATTTGTCTTCTCCCTCACAATCCTCTGGTAAAGCTGTCAGAGTTATAGTTTGGGCGTAGGACGCACAGATGATCCACCAACACCACCAACAGCCTCATTGGCTCCCATATTAAAAACTCAGGAAGATTTCAGAAAAAGGGAGATGTAACAGTTTTCTTAGATCGCTCTAACAAAGCTTTTTTTTTCATTTTTCTTTAAAAAAAACCCATATGTAGACGTTCAGGAAGAACTCAGGACGCTCAAAGTGAAGTCCGATCAATGATAGGTATTATGGTTTTGCCAAAAATGCTTTCTGTTCAAGGCCAGAAATTCCAGTCTGTCCACCTCTGGCTGCTGTCACTGTGCCGGAACATTCAGGTGTCAGTTAATTCTGTTGATTGCTCTGCTCTGATTGATCCTTTGATCTTTGATGTGATTACAGTTACAGATACACACACACACACACACACACACACACACACACACACACACACACACACACACACACACACACACACACACAGGTCATTTTATGTAATTACAGTTACAGTACAAAGTTTGTCTTTTTTTGTTGTTGTAATTTTGAGTCTTTTTTTTTTTGTAATTTTGTGTCTTTTTTTGGTAATTTTAATACTGCCTCCAATTTTTTGCCTCCAATAATTTGAGTTTGAGACCCCTGCTTTAGGGGCAACCGTGCATTTACAACAAGCCATGTTCATAAGATATGACGTGCATGAAAAAACACACGATTTAATCATCAGAAATCAATAAGCCTGAAAGTCTCAGATGTCTGAACAGCTGGAAAATATGAGCAATTATATAAGCTGCTGATTTAATCACAGATATCAAATTGCAATCTGCAGTTATTGGTCCCATGCCTGGTTACATAAGCCAGTGTGTTAATGAATGTTGGGGCTTGTTGGGGACACTGTGGTTTCCACCTGCTGTCTCCAGGCAGGAGACGAGGACGGGGATCTGAGGAAACGAGTGATGGGAGACGCTGAAGGATCCCAGTGGCAAGGTCTCCTTTACTGGAAATTAAGCAACACAACATGTATTATAGGTATGAGGTGAACTTAAATTTAAAGGTTTCTTTATTTAAAGAATGCAGCAGGGTAAGTCCTCACAGAGAGAAAGAAAAGGGTCATGAAACTCCTGACTCTGGGTAAAAACTAAACAAAGAAAAGTCGCTCCAAAGGAGGATAAACACTGAACCTATCTACACTAAAAGATAAATATAAAATTCCTAATCTAAGATAAGGGGGGTAGGGTTGTCACCATACTAAAATGTTCAACTCGATACCGATACTCAGGAAAATATTTGATACTCGATACCATTTTCGATACCACCAGGATAAAAACAAAGACCCCAACATTTTACGGAAATATTTTTATTAACAAGAAAAATGCAACATGTAAAGTTGAACAGAACAACAGGTTAAATATTTATAATAAAAAACATTTGTGGAAAAACGAAACTGCAACTAAGATAACAAGCTTCGGGTCTGAGGTAGTGCAAAAAATAAATAAATACAATAAACAATAACAATTAGAACAATATTTGGTATGCTGTGCACAATATTAGGCAAGCTTGATAAAAAAATAACAATAACTTAACTTAAGTGTTCATTCCTTGGCTGGGTATCGATACTTTTGACAACCCTACTGGGCAGAGTGTAGCCACACGTCTGTAGATCTTTTATCATCAGGGCTGAGCTGCAAGTTGCACACACCTAATCACACAGGAAACATGTCAAACTTATCTCCTCTAGTAAATACATCTTACATGTTATTATTGCTACCTGTGCCATGTTTACACCTCTTCCTGCGCTTTAGTGTGAGTGCATGGGGATAAAATACATTTGGCGTCAGACGGCCTCTTTTTATTTTGTGCTATTGATAGGGTGTGTAAATGAAAACATCACACGTCTAAATGTTGGAGTGTGAAGCACACTGTTTGCATGACTGTCCCCAGGCTGCAGAAGGGAAACACTGCCGGCTCTGCTTCTGCTGCCTCACTCAGGTCTCCTTGCTTTTATTATCCGTCCGTCTGAAAATGGCCACCTTGCCAAAACACACACAGTTGGGCGTGCATACTGTAGCGCAGCCGCCCGCTGATTCCTGCAAATGCCGGCCTCTGTTACAGCACAGCAGTGGGTGGAGCACATTTTAAAAGGTCTGAGCCGGTGGGACAGCAAATCAGCTATTTGACTTTTCTCTGCTGCAGCAGCTTATAATACTCTCCTTTAGGTAGAGTTGCTGGAGGGGCGGCAATTAACAGTTATTTTCATTGAAGATAAATCCGTCTCTGTGTGCTTTCCTGAAGAAAACATGTTCAACAGTTTTTATTATGTAATAACATTGCATGTGTTTTTATCTACTGTATATTTGCGTGATGATCTTCCAGTGCAGCTCATTAAAATCCACTCGCAGGCTGACAGACAGAAACCTTCTGCCTTAATAAACCCCAAAGACCCGGACAGGAACAGGAGTGGAACGAGTGCGAAGCAATTAAGAAGACAGGGAAGATTTACTGAGAGCTTCAATCGGGTCGGACTGTTTCGGTGTGTTAGAGTTCGTTTTTTTGCAGAACAGATGAGAGGAGAGTAAAATCCTTTTGTCTATTAATTTAAGACAATAATGAAAGAGTGAATGATGTACAAAGACCTTCTCTGTTCAGAAATCACAGGCTGCTTAGCAGTTAGCTGTAACCAACTCCCAGTAAAGGATACATAACTTACTTTTACACAGAGTTTTATAATATGAATGTGCGACTATCTGATTGGTCAAAAACTGTTGGGGCAGCACCATGGTTTAAACTTTGACCTGCCCATTTTGTTGGCACGCAGGCTAGTCCTAGCCTCTTGGTGCTTTGGCTTCCGGTCACCGCCCTGTGGAAGGAAAAAAAAAAAAGCTAACAGCACACTTCTGTATTGGTCAGTGCCTGTCTCCACCTGGGCTCATGGCCTTGAATTGGAGCACAAAGAGTGCTTCAGTTTTTCCAGTTTTTCATCTGCTTGCCCTCAAATATTAGCCTGGCTAACGCCAGACTAATCACAAATGAGATTAGTCTGGAAACGAGCTATTCATTTCTACGCAGAGGAGGCGTGGTTTTCGATCCTTCAGAGCCGTTTATTGGGCGCTATGAATGTCTATCAAAAGCGTCTGTAGGTAGCTCTTAGCCAATCGTATCAGTTATACCAGATGACGTATGTAGAGCGACAGAAATTGATGTTTACATAGCCAGACTAGCCCATCTCTACTTTGAGACTAAAATGCTCAATTCTGCTTCTGCAACGGTTTTCTGGCTCTGGCTGCTCACAGTCTACTGACAGTGTGTGTGTGTGTGTGTGAGAGAGAGAGTGTTGCTTGCTGCTTTGCTTCTCCATTTCTTGCTTTCTGCAAGATTATTTATTTTTTACTCCTTATTCCCCCCTCATGTCATTCAGCCACACACATCCACTGATTTTATGGTCAATAGACGAGCTGCTGGGGGTCTCTGGGGGCTCCGCTGTCCCCCGGCTTGTAGCGAGATCACCGGCGTTACGGCAGCGAGCGGTATCGGGGCTGGTTAGTAGATTAGGCTTTGGCCAAATCCTGTCGGAAGCATTAAGGCTAAAACATCCTTTTTGGTGGTGAAACAGGAGTGTAAAGTCAAACGTTGTTCTTCTTTTAAAATCAACTTTCGCTCTAAACTATTTAAAACGGCGTCTACAGCTAGATCCCAAGAGAGCTTCACGTCTGCTGCAGCCATGTTGGATCTGTAAGAAAACTACAAAACTAAAAGCTTCCATCTGTCCAGTAGTACGCGTCATTGTTTTGCCGTCCCTCCCCGTTCTGTGATTGGATCCCTAAAACAGGGCAAAGAAACGGCCGTCGTTGCCAGACCGCCTGCAGGTTCAAAATGAAATCGAGCATGCAAGGCAGTATGGGTATACCCAGGCTACTCAAATATGTGGTTATGTGCAAAGTGTTATGAGTATGTCCTTTCTGTTGATACTCCTTATTTCTGTGTGCTGTGCCTGGCACATAAAATATGTGTTCCATGCCCCGCCAAATACACCTCTAAGCAGCATTTTACTAAAGATCATAATTCAGATTATTGCTATTTTTATTAATATCTAACAGGTGTTAATAAAGTTAGGAAATGGAGAAAAATTATGAGCGCAGCAAAAACCGACATAATATCAGCGGACATTGCAATGATTAAAGCCGCCGGCTTACTTCAGCCCACACAGCTGGCGTTCTACACACTAGACGCTCGGTTTCAAATCTTGTTTAGGTTAAAGAGCTAATGGAGAAACACTTCCTCAGCACAGTTGGCCCTCTTATTAGCCTCAGAGTTTTTCCAGCCTAGTGTGACCAATGTATTTATTACGGATGGTAATTAAGGCCCGATCATCTCAAAGATAAACACAGATACTATTTCGGCACAAATACAAACATTGATCTTGCTTATCAACATGCCCCATGTACCAAGTATGTCCAACTTTCTTGTGAAATGTTAATTAAAGGGAGAAGGTCATGTAGATGAGAATTCATTTTCTCATTTTAATAAGTGTGCTGAAACATGCTGACAGTTTCAGAGCAAGTCTGGCTACAAAATAAAAGGCTTTCAGAAACAGAGAGAGGAAAGTAAGGGTGGGACAAGGCAACGTGAAGACTTAGCAAAGAGAAATTGAGACATCAAGCTACAGGCACGTTGGGAATACAAGTGTGGGCGCTGATCTCCCATCAAAGTTTTATTAAATAAGGAAGAATTTAGTGAATCTTCTTCTGAGGGAAAAGAACAGAGAGCTGCCGCACCTCAGGTCCCAGTCTTTTAAAATAAGCATGAAAAGTAGGAGGAGGAGTGGATAATGAGGATGGAAAGGAGAGGAGAGGAGAGGGTGGTCAGAGAGGAGAAGAAACATTTGAGGTAGTGCAAAGTAATAACTAACATGGAGGTTAAGCAAAGATGGGAAAATGGAAGAATAAATGGGTGATTCTCATGGAGCCAATCTAATTTATGTCTGTGAATATTGTAAGGACATACTTTATTAAACTAAATATATTTCACTTTTATATGACTGAACAATACAGCCATAATGAGGCACAATTCATTGTTTTGTGCTAAAATAATATCCATCCATCCATCCATTTTCCTCCGCTTATCCGGGGCCGGGTCGTGGGGGCAGCTGATCCAGCTTGAGATCCTGTCCATGAAGACCACGAACAGAATTGGAGACAAGACTCCCCGAGGGACACGGTCGTAAGCCTTCTCCAAGTCCACAAAGCACATGTAGACTGGATGGGCAAACTCCCATGACCCCCCCAGAAGTCTCGCAAGGGTAAAGAGCTGGTCCATTGTTCCACGGCCAGGACGGAAGCCGAATTGTTCCTCCTGAATCTGAGGTTCGACAATCGGCCGGAGCCTCCTTTCCAGCACCCTGGAGTAGACTTTCCCGGGGAGGCTGATCAGTGTGATTCCACGGTAATTGGAACACACCCTCCGGTCCCTTTTTGAAAATGGGAACCACCACCCCGGTCAACAGTGTCCAGAGCCTTCAGCATCTCAGGGAGAATCTCATCCAACCCTGGCACCTTGCCACCGGGTAGCTTTTTAACTACCTCGGCAACCTCTGCCAGGGATACTGGTGAGTCTTCCCTGAGTCTTCAGACTCTGCCTCCTCCACAGAGGACGTGTTGGCTGGATTAAGGAGTTCCTCAAAGTGCTCTTTCCACCGTCTGACGACACCCACAGGTCGGATCAGCAGGTCTCCGCCCCCGCTGAGCACAGCTTGTGCCAAGCCCTGCTTTCCCTTCCTGAGACGCCCGACGGTTTTCCAGAACCTCTTTGAGGCCGACCGGAAGTCCTTCTCCGTGGCCTCCCCGAATTCCTCCCATACCCGAGTTTTTGCTTCAGCGACTGCCGCAGCTGCAGCCCTTCTGGCCGAACGGTACCTGCCCGCTGCTTCCGGAGACCCCTCAGCCAGCCAAGACCGAAAGGCCTCCTCCTTCAGCCTGACGGCCTCCCTCACCGCTGGTGTCCACCAGCGGGTTCTTGGGTTGCCGCCACGACAGGAACCGACGACCTTCAGACCACAGCTCCTACCAGCCGCATCAACAATTGAGGCTTTGAACATGGCCAATTCGGACTCCATGTCCCCAACCTCACCCGGGATGCTGGAGAAATTCTTCCGCAGGTGTGAGTTGAAGACCCTGCAGACAGGGGCCTCCACTAGATGTTCCCAGTTCACCCTCACTACACGTTTGGGTTGCCAGGTCTGTCCAGCATCCTCCCCCGCCACCTGATCCAACTCACCACCAGGTGGTGATCAGTTGACAGCTCTGCTCCTCTCTTCACCCGAGTGTCCAGAACATGCGGCCGCAGATCTGATGATACGATAATGAAATCAATAATTGATCTTTGGCCTAGAGTGCTCTGGTACCAGGTACACTTATGAGCAACTCTATGTTTGAACATGGTGTTTGTTATGGACAAACCGTGACTAGCACAGAAGTCCAATAACAAAACACCACTCAGGTTCAGATCGGGCAGGCCGTTCCTCCCAATCACCCCCCTCCAGGTACCATCATCGTTACCGACTTTTGTTGTTTTTTTTATTTAAAAATGTGTTATGGTAATTCATTTAGCTCACAGTGTCTCTAAAAATGTCAGAAAATACCTTACATTTTAAAAAATAGATTATAAAGTCACATTAAACAGAGACTTTAGATTGTATATGTTATAAAGGGTCAAAGAAAATATGTATTCAATGCTCTTGGAATTTTGCTATAAGCTGCACCATGTTCATGAGAATCACCCAAATGGGTGAAAATCGACATCATTGTCTCCTGGCATGAACCCAGAGGAAGAGAAACTAGAGCAAGGAAGCCGGTCTGGGAGCTGGAGGGCTTTAGCCTGCAGGGAGGATGGAGGAGTAAAGGGAAGGAAGCAGCATTAGAGGAGAGAAGATGGGCAGAATGTTGTTTGTTGTGTGTGTCAAAAGACCAATCCCTGCCGGTCTGTGATGAACAAGAGGAGGAGGAGCAGTAATCAGGACACAGTGGAGATGCAGCATGATTAGCTTAGCCTGCGAGCTAGCCTCCTGACGAGACCAAATGGCCTGTGAGTGGCCTGAAAGTCTGCACACACACATGACGGGATGATTACAGAGCGTGATCGCCTTGTAGACGTGTGTGAGATGCACTGTTGTTGCCAGTGTTGGTGTGTTCTCCAAGTTGTGCATGTGTGTTTACCTCCTGCTGGCCCGTATGGTATGTGTGTGTGTGTGTGTGTCTGTGTATGTGTGTGTGTGTGTGTGTGTGTGTGGGCGACCTGCCCTTCGCTTTGCCAATTGCATCTGCTCCCTCTCCTCGCATTTTTAGGAGCATTTGGTCCTTCTGAATAGTGTTCAGTCCCTTCTTCCTTTCTCTTCTCTGGTGCAGAATCGTTGATGTCGGACTACTTTTTATAGCTTTTAAAGCTTATGTCAATCATTTCTGTTTAATCATATTTTGACCCTAAAACTGAGACGTTTCATCAGATTACTTTGATGGAAACTAGGGCTGGGCAATATGGACCAAAAGTCATAATCCGATGTATTTAGGCTGAATATCGATATACCATATATTATTTATATATATATTATTATTCTTTCTTTCTTTCTTTCTTTCTTTCTTTCTTTCTTTCTTTTCTGCACATTTTGCATATAATTTGCATCTGCACATTCTTCACTTAATTTGCACTAAGATGTATATAGTATATTGTTAAATGCCTTTTTATATTGTTTATTTTTTATCTTTATCTTGAAGGAATATCATTTTGTGTGCAATTTTTGTGGTCGGCTGTAACAAAGAAATTTCCCCGCTGTGGGATAAATAAAGTCAAATCTATTACCCGGTATTTTTATCGCAAAGTGAGAGCAAATGTTCAGTCAAAGCCAAATATGACATGTCACAAGTAGTTTCATTGAAACCGTTTATTTAAGTGAACATAAATACTGTATAAGAAAAGGAGTACCTTATTTTAAAAAAATCAAAGCTCCATAAAGTGCACATTTAAATAAAAAGGCCAATCTTTTTCTGAAATATCCATCCATCCATTTTCCTCCGCTTATCCGGGGCCGGGTCGCGGGGACAGCAGGCTAAGCAGGGCATTCCAGATGTCCCTTTTTTCTGAAATATTTATTTCAGAAAAAACTTTATATTTTTATTTATACATTTATATGAGAAAAGAATAACGAACATTACAAAAGAACTAAATATGACAAACCCTAGTAAGGGCAGCATTTATATGTAAAGGAAGAACTTTATTGAACTATATTGATATATGCGATATGGTCTAATTCCATATCACATTTGAAAAATATATCGATATATTTTTTTATATTTATAGATCGCCCAGCCCTAGTTGAAACTAACTAAACTAAACTAACTAAATAAAGATCATAAGATTCCTACATTGTAAAACTGGGCAGTATGACCGTGACGATAAGGTTATTAAGGATCCCTGCAACCCGATTCGGGCGCGTTCATAGTGGCGGCGAGACGTTACAGAGCCGTAAATGACATGTAATGTAATGTAAATGTCCCGGCATGAAACGGCACCATGAAAGGGGCTAATCTAGCATCTACCCAGGATAAGTGGAAATGAATGGACGGATGCATAGTCTTTGCCTTTCAAGTCTTTTCTAAAATCTTTTACCGTGTTTGTTTTTTGAGGCACATCTCTCAGTCAGGTACATTCACTTCCACAGCTGCCCCAGAACTGTCAGTCTGAGCCAGTGTTCATGGCTGAAGTGTTGCTGAAGAGAGGAGCTGCTCACAAAGGTGGACTCTCCAGGAGTTTAGCCTCCCTGACATGTTTACGTCTCCTGGGCCGACACGCTGTGCTGCTGTGACCCCCTGGACTCCTCACACTAACCTGCTTTGATCTCTTTTAAATTGAACTTCCTCTGTGAACCTCGAGAGCTTTCTTTGGAAAGCGCTTTTTGGAAACTTTGCAAGTGGCTGCTACCAATTGAAGCATCAACCTCATTAATTAATAATTGATTGCATCCGGGAATCCAGCCAGTCTGCACTCCCTCCGCCAGTTAAATGAGTCCACTTACCTGAATGAGAGGTGTTGAGTTGCGTGATCTTTATCCACCTCAGACCTACAACAGAATCTATTGTTGCCTGAGACGCTTATTTTGTCTTTAACCCTTAGAAGTCTAAGGATTCACATTACTTAACCCTTTGGAGTTTGGGGCTATTTTGTCGGTTTTTGACTCCTTTTCATTCTGCCTGTATAAACCACTTAAAAATCTTTACCATGCCATGTTGGTATCATTGTTTCCAAGACAACCTCGCCTATATGACCTGATTTTTTTTTTTCATTTTGACTTACTGGATCAACATTTTGAACACACAAAAACACACAAAAATTACAAAAAAAAACACCATAAAACACATAAAACATGAGAACCAAACCAAAAACACACACAAACATAATAAGAATACAGAAAACACACATTAAAAACACAAAAAAAACACAAAGAAATTACAAAAAACACAGATAAAAACAAAAAGAAATTAAGAAGATTATGAAGAAGTCATGCTCCGGCGCTTTCGTGGACTCCAGAGGGTTAATACACTGTAATTTAAGATTTTTTAAGATTTGAAATTTTTTTCTCACAAATTTGTAACTTTTTTACCATTAATTTGAGATTTTTTTCTCATAAATGTGTAACTTTTTTTACCGTTACTTTGAGATATTTTTCTCACAAATTTGTAACTTTTTTTTACTGTTAATTTGAGATTTTTTTTCTCATACATTTGTAACTTTTTAACCGTTCATTTAAGATTATTTTGGTCACAAATGAGATTTTTTTCTTACAAATTTGTAACTTTTTTTTACCGTTAATTTGAGATTCTTTTACTCATAAATTTGTAACTTTTTTTTACCGTTAATTTGAGATTTTTTTCTCACAAATTTGTTACTTTTTTACCGTTAATTTGAGATTTTTTTCTCATAAATTTGTAACATTTTCACCATTAATTTGAGATTTTTTTCTCATAAATTTGAGATTTTTTCTCACAAATTTGTAACTTTTTTTTACCGTTAATTTGAGATTTTTTTCTCATAAATTTTGAACTTTTTTCTCAAAATATGACCCCCCTCCCCCGGGTCCGTATGTTTTTTTTCCACATTCTGGCTGTATGTAACATCCTCCAATATTCTCTAGGGTTGAAATTTGGAATTTGCAAGTATTTCAATGCGTGCCCTATTAAGGGTTAATCATTCCAGACGAACAAACTCTGGTCGCTGGATGTGATTGAGGCTCATTTAGTGCAGACAGACTAATGATGGTGCGAGATCCTGCTCCCTGCTGAGGTGAACTGCAGAAGATGAATAGTCATAAAAGTTGCACTCTCAGCTGGTGAAAGAGTCGGAGCGGCCCGTGGGGAAGTGTTGGAGATGAGGAAGCGCACCACGGAGTCTAACCTGATTTAAGAAGTTAATGGCTGCGCGTGAATCACACCTCACTGCTGAGCGTAATTTCACCAAGCTTAAATTGGGCTGTGTCGTCGATGATTAATGTGCATAACAATGCCTCTGAGTGCATGCATGGAGATTATGGATAACAGAGCTGGATTCAGTGCTATCATGTACTCACTTCTTATTTAAATGCCACTGTGTCTCTTGCTCTTTTGGCATTTAACGATTTCCCAAATTGATATCAAGATTTATGTTGTTGCCTGACTCACTAATAAATGAGAAGATTAAGTGTGGATTTAGGTTTGATTTACTGGGAATGAAAGCAGACTGCGTGCTGAAACGGAGGCTCATATGAATAGGTCAAGTATCTGTAATTATGTAATCTTTACATCATCTTTTCCTTCCCTCTGCCCTCATTCCAAACATTTTCCTCATCATTTCTTTCCTGCAGCTTCTGCAGATTTCATTGTCGGTCAGTCATCACATATGCAGCAGCAAAGACTGACCAGGGACATTAGACCTGCCTCGCTGTCATAAAAATAATAGACACACACACACAGAAACACATGCAGACAGTGCAGGTGTGTCCTGTGGTAATCTGTGTGTGTTTGTGTTCTTGTTCTTCCTACATAGTGAGGACCGGAACACGTTTTTAACCAACAGAGTGAGGACATTTTTGTGAAGTGAGGACATTTCGGCTGGTCCTCACTTCTTTAAAGGCTTTTTTGAGATTTCAGACTTTGTTTTAGGGTTAAAGGTTACAATTAGGTTTATGTTAGGGTTAGGGTTGGGCATCTAGTTGTGATGGTGAAGGTTAGTTTAAGGCAGGGGTCTCAAACTCAAATTACCTGGGGGCCGCTGGAGGCAGTATCAAAATGACCAAAAAAAGACACAAAATTACAAAATAAAAAAAGACACAAAATGACAGAAAAAATACTAAATTACTTAAAAAAGACACAAAATGACCTAAAAAAGACATAATTACTAAAAAAGACACAAAATGACTGAAAAAACACAAAATGACCAAAAAAAGACACAAATTGACCAAAAAAAGACACAAAATTACTAAAAAAAAAAAAAGACACAAAATTACTAAAAAAAAAGTAATTAAAGGGACCTTCCACACACAACACGGTAAAGTGCCATTCATATAAAACTCACATTAAACTTTCATATCAAGGTGGGGGCCATAAAATATCGTCACGAGGGCCACAATTGGCCCACGGGCCATGAGTTTGATATCCATGGGGTAAGGGTTAGCGTAAGGGGCTACGAAATTCACTATTCCAATGAGGGCCCTCACAGAGATAGAAGTACAAGAATGTGTGTTTTTTAAAGATTTTTTGGGGCATTTTGTAGCTTTATTGATAGTATAGATGTTGAGAGTGAAAGGGGGAGACATGCAGGAAATGACTCCGAGCCGGTGTGTGTGTGTGTGTGTGTGTGTGTGTGTGTGTGTGTGTGTGCGTGCGTGCGTGCGTGCATGTGTGTGTGTGAAAAGTATTTGGTCAGCAGCCGCAAAGAAAAATCTGAAAATACAAGAGTTCTCTTGCAATCCAAACCAAACTAAAGACTTCTGTCTGTCTGTCCAGCACAAGAAAAGAATCTCTAAGAGGAATTTAAAGTTGCCTGCAGGTTTAAACTTTTCCCATCACTCATGTGGTCTGAGCCCTGCTTTAGCTCATTGTTATTTTTTCTCTTCTCTTCACCAAAATAGCCATTACTGCAGGTTGAATTTAATAGTAATAATTGAAGTAATGCATGGTTGACTGAGGGCTAATCAGGAATAAAGTGTTATTCAGCACTTAGGTAATCAAGTAATGCAATTGAATTTATCAGATGAGAGTTTTATGAATAATTTATAGACCTATAGTAGACCAGGTGTGTGTGTGTGTGTGTGTGTGTGTGTGTGTGTGTGTGTGCATATATGTGTGTGTCACTAGTGCATGTGTGTAATGGCAGACAGGCTGGTAAACAGTGTGTGTTTGCGGGCAGACGGCAGCCAGGGAGCTGACCTATTCCACAGACTGGAGGCGGAGGCAGCTCGTGATTAATGTCACCACCAGGGAGGGACCGCAGGAGGAGGAGGAGGAGGAGGAGGAGGAGAGGAGGAGAGGAGGAGGAGAGGAAGGCATTTAGCAGGTTTTTGCTCCATTTCAGTTAGGGGTGTGCCATATCGTATCGTTCACGATAGGGCTGGGCGATATGGCCTTAAAATAATTTTTGCAGTAACGATAATTTTTCTATTTTGGCGATAACGATTATTCTTCACGATATTACGAAATACTTAAAAAGATATAGAAAATGTGTTTTTTTTAGTCTGTATAAATAAATAAAAATCTAAAATGTAGTGTGAAGTGCAAATCTCAAAAGTTGAGAAAAAAAAACGTTTACTCTTGACTCTTGAATATGAGAAAATAATAAAAATAACCATTTAGGGGTTTTAATGACATTTTGGAGAATGAAGGTTCTTGTATGTTTTATTTAAGGCATCTTATTTTGACAGTCTTCTTGTAAGTTCTGTGGTGGATTCTGTTAACACACCGTGCTCTTATTTTGAAAGCTGCATGTGTTTAGCGACAGAGAGTAAGTAGCTTTTTGTGATTAAAACAACTTTAATTGTTAGCCTTATGCCACTACATCAAGAAGTAGGAATGTTGCCGAAATCATGATATGCATTTTTTTTAACCATAAAAAAAATATACCGACATTATCATGAACGATACGATGTGGCACACCCCTAGTTCACGATAATATCAGTATTTTTTTTTTATGGTTAAAAAAAATGCATATCATGAGTAAGCTTTCAAAATAAGAGCACGGTGTGTTAACAGAATCCACCACAGAACTTACAAGAAGACTGTCAACATAAGATGCCTTAAATAAAACATACAAGAACCTTTACTCTCCTTTACAAAATGTCATTAAAATATGCCCCCAGAACCCCTAAATGGTTATTTTTTTATTATTTGCTCATACTCAAGAGTCAAGAGTAAACTTTTTTTTTTTCTCAACCTTTGAGATTTGCACTTCACACTACATTTTAGATTTTTATTTATTAATACAGACTAAAAAATATATATTTTATATTTTCTACATCTTTTTAAGTATTTCCTTATATGGTCAAGAATATCGTTATCACAAAAATAGCCTGCAACATCGTGATATTCTTTTAGGGCCGTATCGCCCAGCCCTAATTTCAGTCCAAAATCACGATCTCTCCCTTTCCCTTGTGAATGATAATGTTGAAAAAAAAAATGGCTAAGAGGCATCACGTAGCACTGTTTGCTCCTGTGAAAGTGAGTCACAACCTGTTGACTTGTTTACTGTAATGAGGCTTTTGCTCATTGATGCATCATTCACCTTGACCAACTCTTCCCAGCGTGCCCACTCTTGTTTCCACTGCTAAATAGATGTCGAGAGACCTTGAAATGTCTTGCAGCAAGTTGTGATGCATGACTAAATCTGCAAAAATACTAGAGAGACAACAGATGAATAGCTTGTTTACATTCAATATATCCACTTCTCACACATACCAATTAACCCGACAGTTTTAACTCTATGGAGTCTTTTTGGGCTACTTTGTCCATTTTTGAATCCTTTTCATGCTGCCTGTATACACCACTTAACCCTGTGGAGTCTCCAAAAGCTCCAAATAATCCAGACTTGTTGACTCCATCCAGACTAGAAAACAAAGCAGCGTGGAGCCCTACTGTAAATTTACCTCTAAAGTTCTGGCTGTAAACTCCATGAGGCCAGTTTCAGTTTGATGATGATATACCAAGTAAAACTGGAGACAAGCTCAAATAGATTTAGTATCAAATGATAGAACTGGATGGAACCCTCTTATATGGTAGATTTGACACCTTTGGTCACATTTGCAATATACATTTTTTTCTATTGAGCATGATAGTGTTTTGAAAGTTAAAAAAAAGATTAAAAATCACATTTTATATTGGACTAAAGGACTAAGAAAGACACAAAGTGACCAAAAAAGACACAAAATGATACAAAATGACTAAAAAAAGACACAAAAAGACACAAAATGACCAAAAAAGACACAAAATGAGCAGACAGAACGACCAAAAAAACCAACAGAAGACACAAAAATGTCATGCTTATGACCATAGTCTGGAACAAAATTATAACCAGTTAAACCAAAGACTGATTTTTGAGACTATTTTTTATTTTTCTTAGAAAATATCCACACCGCAAAAAAAGTGAACGAAATGAAAGTTTAAATAAATCAATCATTTTTCCCCATATCCCAAATTTATCCTGTGTATCCCGACCCCTGGGTTTGAACCACTGTTGTAAAGAAGGTGTTCAGCAGTAAAATGAATTAGATTTTGAGCTCAAATGATATATATAATCCTGTCCAATATTCACTCCACTTTTACCTCCATTTTGGTCATTTTGCAGGATCTTCAGCTGTTAGATGCTCTGCTCTGTTCACCAGCAAGTTGCTCTCTTTGTCTCGTTGCTGCTTGGTGCCAGTAAGATAGAGAACAGTGGGTTAATGTGAAAGTTAGAGTAAAAGGTCTCTCCAATGTTCTTCAGCAGAGTTGGGTGGTGATTCAACGTAGGTTTGACACTTCAAGCCACACCGTTCACATTACTGCAGTCCAGTGGCGGTTCTAGACCAGTTTTACTGTGGAGGGGCCAGTGTTTAATCAGAGGGGCACATTAAAAAACGGCAAAGATGATATTTAAGCATTCACAACCTTTATTTTAGCTTATTGAAAAATCTCATTTAAGTATATTTGGAAGATACAAATACAATGATTGAAACAATGAAACAGACTCACCAACAATAACAATTATTTTTGTACGACAATGACATTTCTCATTTTTGTGCTTTTATTTTGAAAGTGCAGGACAGTGAGAATGACCTTTTATATATGTATATATACACACACAAGCTTTTATTGCACAATTAAACTATTATACAATGTGCACATTCTGGGTTCCTTTTGTGTACAATGAGATATTGTTTAAACAAAAAAAGGTAAGAATTGTTCCGACGTTCATCGTTATAAATTGATAATTTTATTATTAATTATTAATTAATTACAGGGGCCACAGCAGGGGCCAAGGGCTTTTTCACAGGGACAGTTGCCCCTGTAGGCCCCTGTGTAGAACCGCCACTGCTGCAGTCATTTGATAGCCTCCACTGTTGATTTTAAAAAGTTAATAAGAGGTGCTGTAATTGTAATCCTGTCCGTGTATCTCAGCCTCCTTCCCACAAGGTTTTCCTGTGCTGTAACCACAACACATCATTCTTACCGCCACAAGAACTCCGTCTCCGGCTTATTAAGCACAGGTGGTTTAAATCGTCTGAACAAATGACCACTGCTGTCATTTTTACTGTGAGGACAGTCTCGCTGCACCACCAACAAATAGAAAAGCAGAGTTTCTCAGCTAACTCTGCAGCTGAAAAAGGGCAATCAATTTTCTGGGTGAGGCGCCAGGGGTTGGATGCCACGCTGAGGTCTCTGTCTGCCTCCGTCTCGCTAACAAAGCCACTTTGTGCTTTCTGCTCCACTGGGGATGTCACCTCGCAGGTCTTTCCTCCCCTTCTGCCTTCCTTCCTCCCTCCTGTCCTCACTGCTGGGCTCATCAAGCACTCACATAATGCTCGATTTAACCCTTTGATGCACAACATGGGTCTAAAGTCTAGTTTAGAAGAGTCTAAAGTCGAGTTTCTATGTTTTATATCTTTGCAATAAATTATTTTCATCATTCAGTATTCCAGGTTTTCCTCAATTAGTTTGTTTTTGATCATCATACATCCTAATTTTATGTTTTCCCTTATTCATTTTTGAAAAAAAATCCCTTTTTGTGTCACTAAACTTCTAATGCACAACATGGGTCAAAAATGATCATATCCATTTTGTTTTAGCTAAGTAGCTTGTTAAGCTAACTACTTAGCTAACTTCTTGGCTAAGTGTTAAACTAAGTAGCTTGTTATGCTAACTAGGCTACTTAGCTAACTTCTTGGCTAAGTATTAAGCTAAGTAGCTTGTTAAGCAAACTACTCTTCTTGGCTAAATAGCTTGTTAAGCTAACTACTCTTCTTGGCTAAGTATTTAGCTAAAAAGCTTGTTAAGCTAACTACTTAGCTAACTTCTTGGCTAAATAGTTAGCTTAGCACTGTTGTGTAGAAGGTGTTCAGCAGTAAAATGAATTTGATTTGGAGCTAAAATTATATATATATATATATATATATATATATATATATATATATATATATATATAATCCTTTAATGTTTCCACCACTCCCTCACATGCCTTCCCTCTCTTCTTGGCTAAGTATTTAGCTAAGTAGCTTGCTAAGCTAACTACTTAGCTAACTTATTGTCTAAGTGATTAGCTTAGCAAGCTACTTAGCCAAGTAGTTAGCTATGTAATAACACAAAAACTGTTTTTTTATTCATAAAGTATGAGAGGCAAAACGGAAATAATGATCTGTTGTTATCAAACACAAGATATTTAAAGAATACTTGGAATATTCAATCATAAAATAAGTTGATATCAAAAGATAGAGCACAGAAACACACAGCAGCATTAAATAACATGAAGGGAATGAATGAGGGTCATTTCTGACCATGTTGTGCATTAGAAGATGAGTCAATATGTTGATGTGCATCAAAGGGTTAAGAAAACAAATGTCTTAGAGGCCTGTGGCTGCATCCCCTGGGTGTTTTTAGGTATTTAGGGTTATGTGTGTGTGTATTAATGGTTGTGGCTATGTGTGTGTGCCTCTCTGTGTGCTTTGGCTCCCCTCTGTGTGTACCTTAATATTTTGCCAGGGGATATTTTAGGGGTTGGGGGGAGGTATGACTCAACATTGTCTCCCCTGAGAACAGACACAATCTGCGTCCTACTTTGTAGTCTCAGGTAAAGCACAGTGTCACACCTGCCTCATACACAATCACTGACTTGCACCATTTTAGATAAAGAAACAACTCATACGACGACATTTAACCCTTTGATGCACAACATATAAACACCTTCTAATGCACAACATGGGTCAAAAATGACCTGCAATATTTTTTTTAATATTATTTCATGCTGGTTGTGTGTTTGATTATCTTTTTTTTATTATAACAATTACATTATATCCATTTTTCCTTTCATACTTTATGAAGAAAAATATTTTTTGTATTATTACATCAAGTTTACACACATGGGTCAAACATGACCTTGTGCATTAGAAGCATAGTGATACAAAAAGTGATTCACTAAATAAACAATTTGAGTATATGTGTGTTACTATGTTTGTCTTATTTTGAAGGTTTAACTTTAAAAGAGTTGTTAGAACCAACAGATTACATTAGAAAATCACATATTTGAGCATTTGAGACTTATTAGAGCCACCAAATAATAATTTCCATTGGAAAAACACCAATTTAACAAAACAGGATAGTTAATATTTGTGTCTTCTTTGTCAGGTTTTAAATTGGTGACAACATATAAACACCTTCTAATGCACAACATGGGTCAGAAATCACCTTGTGCATTAGAAGCGTTGTGATAAAAAAGGGATTTTATTCAAAAAGTAAGAAATGAAAACAAAAAATTAGGATGCATGATGACTAAAAACAAGTTTTTTTGAGGAAAACCTGCAATACTTAATGATGAAATTAATTTATTGCAAAGATATAGAACATAAAAACTCAGTCGGGTCACTTTAGACCATGTTGTGCTCTACTGGGCTTCTTTTTCCCCCTTGGCGTCTTCTCTGCTACCAAATGTGAGAACAAATCTTGAAATACTTCAATAAGATGAAAAAGGTCCAGACACTTCTCTTTCTCTTTCCTGTTTGATGTCTGGTTCTTTCTTCGAGGGAGAAACCAACGTCGCCTTACTTCAGACAGCTGCTGGTTTGCATTAATGTAGCTGCAGTTCAGAGATCAGATTGCACAGACTTGAAACTTTTATATGTTGTTTTATATGTTGCCTATATTTTGTCATGTTTTTTTTTAAATAATAATGAGAAAAGCTTCTTTGTATTTCTTAGGAATCTAAAAGCAGTGGAACAAGAAATGGTTTCACAAAGCAAACACACACCACATACAGTGTATGAAGTGAAAAACAGGACAATAACACCTCTTCCTACATTGTAAAAAAAACTTTGTTTTTACAGTAAAAAACCGGCAGCTGTGGTTGCCAGAATTTTACCGTAACAAATATGGTGCAACTTTTTGTAATATTACAGTTACATATATTATATTAGCACTGTATATTTTTTATTTGTCATTTTATTCCATATTTTACCATAAAAAATATCAAGAGAAATGCTGTTCTGCTATATAATTGACAAGATAAAAAATTAAAATTAATTATTTAATTAGTCCAACCAAATGCTGAACAAGACATTTAATGAACAAAATGTTCAATAAACTGTCATTAAGTGAAAATACAGTGAAGGGTCAAAGTTATGAGACCAAACCGCTAAACGTCCTTTTATATATCTTTATAACGTTATATATTACCTTATTAACACGTTGCCATGGATACGCATTGCTCTGCTTCTCTCCTGATGACGGCTCGTCTTGTTAGTGACCTGTCAATCAAAGGTAGCCCCGCCCCAAATCATACGATTCTTCTATTTTCTTCTAAATGGGGCCATTATTTACACTATTAACATCAGATTGTCTTGAAGAAGATTTTTTACTAGTGATTGAGACCATAGTGTTGTCTTAAAAAACATTTCTGAGGTAATAAATCAAGTGAGAAGTTTTCTCATTTTGGATTGAAATGAATGGACAGAAATGTTTTTGCAGCCACACTTAGCGCCCCCTGCTGGAATTTTCGGTAGAATGCAGCTTAAGGCACTTCCTGGTTGGCCTCCCTGCTCAGACCAGGAGGTTGCCGCCTGGTTTAAACTACTGTTGTAAAGAAGGTGTTCAGCAGTAAAATTAATCTGATTTTGAGCTAAAATGACATATATATAATCCTTTAATGTTTCCACCACTCCCTCACACGCCTTCCCTCTCTTTCCGTCGCCTCCTCTCTCGCTGTGAGAGTTTCCAGCTTCCTGTTTCTCTCGGTGTGAACGTGCTGATGCAGGCCGAGCTGCTCCCAGTCGAGCTCCGTCTCCAGCAGCGACGACAGGAGGGACCTCCCCTCCGAACCGTTACCGGGAGTGACTCATTCTCACTCACTTTTTGATAATTAAACACACTGAGCAGTTAGGGATGTTCCACCAGCACACACACACACACACACACACACACACACACACACACACACACAGCTAATCCCAGGCGTGTCAGGAGTGGGAAGACACCAGTGGGACACCTTACACCAGGGGTCTCAAACTCAAATTACCTGGGGACCACTGGAGGCAGTATCAAAATTACAAAAAAAAAGTCACAAAATGACAGAAAAAAGACACAAAATTACTATAAAAAAAAGACACAAAATGACCAAAATAAGACACACAATTATTAAAAAAAGACACAAAAGTACGAAAAAAGACACAAAATGACAGAAAAAAACTGAATTACCAAAAAAGACACAAAATGACCCAAAAAATACTATTTTTTCTTTTTAGAAAAAGACACCAAATTACCAAAAAAGACATCAAATTACCAAAAAAGACAAAAAATTATTTTAAAAAAGAGACAAAATGACATAAAAAAACTAAATTACTTAAAAAAGACACAAAATGACCAAAAAAAAGACACAAAATGACTGAAAAAACACAAAATGACTTAAAAAAGACACAAAATTTCAAAAAAGACACAAAATTACACCAAAATACACAAAATTATTAGAAAGGACACAAAATTACCAAAAAGACACAAAATTACCCCAAAATACACAAAATTACAAAAAAAAGACAGAAGATGAATAGAAAAAGACACAAAATTACCAAAATAAGACACAGAATGACTGAAAAAACACAAAATGACTTAAAAAAGACACAAAATTATAAAAAAAAGACACAAAATGACCAAAAAAGACTCAAAATGACTGAAAAAACACTAAATTACTTAAAAGTGACACAAAATGAACAAAAAGACACAAAATGAACAAAAAGACACAAAATGATCCAAAAATACACAAAATTACCAAAAAAGATACAAAATTATTAAAAAAGACACAAAATTACCCAAAAAAGTAATTAAAGGGACCTTCCACACACAACACGTTAAAGTGCCATTCATATAAAACTCACATTAAACTTTCATATCAAGGTGGGGGCCACAAAATATCGTCACGAGGGCCACAAAAGAGTTTGAGACCCCTGCTTTAAACCAAACATTAATTTGAACTGCATGCTCCCTATCGCTCTCATTTATTTCTCTCCTTTTTGTTCTTTTGCGCTGCCTGGTTTTTTCTCCCCCTCCCTTCATTTCTTGCTTTCATTTCTTTTCTGCTCATTTGACTTCCTTTTCTTCTCTCCGTCTCCTTCCACATCTCCGTCCTCCTCCCTCTCCCTCTATCTCTGTAAGCACAGCAGCCCTGTGGCCTCATTAAGCTGTCACTGATCCCTCCTGCCGCGGCCGAGCCCTCGCATCATTAGTCAGCCTGTCTGAGACGCCCAGCCTGACAAGAATAGATCAGCCCGAAAAAACCCCAAAACTCTAATATTCTCTAAATGTCTCCAACGCAATCAAACCGGCGCAGACGCGTTCGTTATCGAATGATCGATCAGTTCATCCACGCCGTATTATAACTGATTCACACTGTGTAAGTGGCCGTTTGTCTTACCACTGGGCTGATTATGTGTCATGTGTTAGCAGGATAAGTATTTCTGTTACATTCTTATGTCCTCATTATTTCCTGTCATCTAAATGTCACGGCAGGTTATCACCTCGTGCGTCGGCTAAACGAGACTGCGAGTGCATATCGTTAATGGGAACATCTATACTTGATCTGAGTCCATTATCATATACAATCAGCTGATGGAGCATAAAAGGCCAGGGCCGAGCTGAGCTGCATTATAAACCGCTTCACTTTACACTGATCCAAGCTACACTGTAAAAAATGTTTGTAGAAATTACAGTAAAACACTGTCAAATTCACCTATGGCTAAGCCCCGGCTAACATCCGGTGACGGGCGCTATGGCAGCTGTGACAGTCAGAGAAATTTCACAGGAGGCAATTAATCATTTTTGGAGACAGAAAAATGAAATATCATCTCAAAGTCACCAAAAGGGCCTTCATTAACAGGTTAGAGGTTTTCACTCGTCTTTTTACCCCACTGACACCGCTCATTCCGGTGCTTGTTGTAAACAAACAGAGATGCTACAGAGCTAACTGTTAGCCTGTTAGCACATACACACTGTACTGCTACAGAGCTAACTGTTAGCACATACACACTGTACTGCTACAGAGCTAACTGTAGCTAACTGCCGCTAACGAGGTCGGCCGGCTCGTTAACAAAAGGCTCTTGTTAACGAGCCGGCCGACCTTGTTAGCGCTCGTTAAGACAGAGTCGCTGGATTTGATATTGATAGATATTGATTTCTTACGGCACACTTGTGTGCCGCGGAACAGCGGTTGGGAATCACTGCCATAGGGAACCGGGTTACTGCTCCCATATTATTGGGCTATACCTTGTGTCAGAGTTGCATGTACCCCATGCACACCGTTTGACCATTTTAAACTTAAAATCTCAACAAAAAACACATAAAAACGATTGAAAACGGACTAACTCCAATGCATTTCAATGGATGTGGAAGCAGAGAATGTCCGAGTGTATTGAGTTAGCTATGCGCACTGTGATTGGCTCATCGCGTTTGGGGGTGTGGCTTAGCCATAGGTCAATTGCATCAGGAATGGGGCGTAAAATTAAAAATTGTGTATCACCGTAGTAGACACTTTTAATTACCGTAAATCAAGGAATAGCACAATTTTTACTTTTACTGTCATGAACTGTAGGAAACGCACAGTTTTGCGGTAAAAATATAACATTTTCATGTAAAGTTAAAGGAGATTTGCCATGATGTGTGAATGAATGACACAATTACCTTAAAAATAACGAGAATATTCAGTCTAAATTAGTTTTTGCTGAAATTTAAATTTACAGTAGAAAACCCCCTCACTGTATTTTTTTACGGTGAAGTTCTGGCAACCACAGCTGCTGGTAATTTACCGTGAATTTAACAGATTATTTTTTTACAGTGTATATTGTGATTGCTAATATGGATAAGGCTAGCCCAGGAAAAATTAAACGAAATGAAACAGTTATTTCTTTACATTTTAATTCTCATTTATCATTGGCGTAGGCCCAAAGCAATTTGTATTCTTCAGTTGTAAAAAATGTGTCACTTATATGGGTCAATGACGTGATCTAATGCAGTGTCAGTTGGTGTAACCAGTAATTTTTTCCCCATAAAAATCTGATTATATACAGGGAAATAAATGTGAACTAAAATGAGAAAAAATGCAATCCACGTTTACATTGCAACACTATGTTATATAACAAATTTTTACATAATTTGTCAAAACTTTTGAAAAAAAAAAAAGGTTGTATTTAGAATATGTTCTGCTCAATATTGACTAAATGTGTAAATGTAGAAATACTAAAAAAATAAATAATTTGATGTTGTAATTATATGTATAAGTCCTCTTAAATACAATGTAGGTGGATGAAGTATTTAATATTTATCATTTTTTGTGGTTACACCATTTGACATCTTGTCAACCCTTATTTTGTCATTGACCCGTATAGGACATTAAAAAAACATTTTCAACTAAAATGTCAACTACAGTCATGGAAAAAAAATGATTAGACCACCCTTGTTTTCTCCTTGATTTCTTGTTCATTTTAATGCCAAATCAAACCAAAAAGGTTTACATATGAAAAAAGTTGACAAAGATGAAAACGAAGGACATTTTCACTAAAATTTTAGCTAGTTTTAGTTATTTTGCAACCACAAAATACAGTTTTTTAAAATACTCTCGTTTTTATTTTTATTTCAGTTAACGAAAATGTTTTTTCAATTCTAGTTTTCGTTAACTATTGCTTAACCTTGCTAATGAAACTTTTCAACTTCACTTTGCTTTTAGACCATTAATATTTATGTTATATGGTTATATGGTTATATGGTTATATGGTCACATATATACAGTAGCTGACACACTTGATGCAGGAGGATTAAAAGTACAGTTGAAGCTTATATGTTTATCTCTAGTGAATTGTACAGTCACAGGTCAGAGGTCGATCTTATCTAAGAGCCACACATGTCATATCATCAGTGATATGTCCCGCGGTCTAATCAGGAGAGTGTAGTACGTATGGATAAGCCACGCCAGGATGTTCCCATATCACTAACACCTTGTGGATTAGCAGCCCACTGACAGGCCAGCTGTTGATCTTTTGGCCTCATCTTAACGCTGCGTAACTCTTCGGTGATCTCAAAGCTTTCAGTCGATAAGTTCTGCAGGACGGACGGACGGACGAGGAGGTGAATCTGCACACAGGCAGGAGGAAAAAAAGCTTCATATTCAGCACTTGGACTGAAAACACACCAACGGTGTAGGAGCAGCTGCTTTGCTTATGTAATTGCAGAGACGTAAATAGTGAGGGACACACGTTCACATCACACACACACACACACACACACACACACACACAATCAAGTGGCACAGCGGTAATCGTCTGCTGTTTGGACGCTGGACAGAAGCATCAGGGGCCAAAACGGTCTTTCTGCCAGCTACAGGGCATCTGACATAATCCACACACACACACACACATTAGTGCACACAAGACAGACATGAACACTCACAGCCTGAATGTCAGGGGGTTTAGGACACATCACATCACACACACACACACAGAGGCATGCAGCAGAAGGACAGAGGACACCAGCTCATCTGTAAACATATTTAGCGTAACTGTATCCCAAATCGGACCCAGATTCTGTCAAAATTTCACACTAACTACTAATATGTTATGCTTCTGATTAATTAAATGGTGTGAAACTAAAGTCTAACTTCTTATCTTTCGAACCGTATATTGTTTTAACCGTGTACGTTAGCCTCAGGTTTACCAGAGTCGGCTAAAGGACGCTAACACCGGTGAATTAGCCGTGCGCTAACTGTATCCCAAATCAGACACCGTTTGGCTGAGATTCTATCAAAATTTCACATTAACTACTAATATAAATGACCATGTTACACTTACAATTAATTAAATGGTGTGAAACTAAAGTCTAACTTCTTATCTTTCGAACCGTATATTGTTTTAACCGTGTACGTTAGCCTCAGGTTTACCAGAGTCGGCTAAAGGATGCTAACGGCGGGGAATTAGCCGTGAGCTAACTGTATCCCAAATCAAACCCTGTAGATTCTATCAACATTTCACATTAACTACTAATATAAATGATCATGTTATGCTTCCAGTTAATTAAATGGTGTGAAACTAAAGTCTACTTTCTTATCTTTTGAACCGTATATTGTTTTAACCGTTTACGTTAGCCTCGGGTTTACCAGAGTCGGCTAAAGGATGCTAACGTAAGCCAAATAAATATCACCGTTATCAACACACCCAGACTGTACTTCTGTCCTTCACCATAAAATACAGTACCGTAAAAATAAATATGTACTTTTAAGATCGTCGTTCTTACTGCTTTCTCTTATTCTCAGAGTTACTTTTATATTGTAATTAGACATGTAAATCTGCATGTACATGAATTAAATTTCACACATAGGTTTTTAAATGTGTATAGTGTTTTGGCTGATAAATACATTTACAGAATTTCATTGTTACTGAAACTGAATTAACCCATTTATCACTTTACGGTCTTTTACTGTCATGGTTTAGCAGTTTTTCACCGTACAATCTACAGACTTTTTTTGTACAGTGTATGTCATGTTTTATTGCCTATGTTTAGAAAATAAATCCATGTTTGTTGTTTTTAATTCAATAATTTACTTTAGTGGCCTTTAATGGCTTACAACTTCTGCACTTCTGCACAAACAGACTGTTGGCTGTTGTTACTGCTGACCAACACAGATCGCCTATTACAACAAATTAAATCATCAGTACAGTCATAGTCAATCTGATATTTTAAAAAGCACCTCGGGGACAACACAGAACTGGAGAAAACTAATAAAATGTTTAATTTCTTCTTCACTACTCTTCTGTACAAACTCATCGCTGGACCTTGGTGTTTGCGTTTTACACTAATAAAACAGGATTTATGTTGGCAATTTTAAAGAAGATTATCCTTCCTGCTGTACTCAAGACAGTAATGATCACACAGAATGTAATCAATCAACCAACATGCTATATATACGTCCTCCAAACACATTATTGTGACAGATGGCTGAGGATTACTACATGCACAATTACGTCCCATGCTGCTGTGGGTTTTAGCTATCCATCTCTTTAACTGTATGCGCTCCATAGGCTGCATGTGCACGCTGCAATTCCCTCCGTTTGTTTTCTTGTTGACGCCAAACTTCCTATAAGCACTTGTGTAAAAGCTGTGCTCATCAGCGCCGAAGATGGAGGATTCATCAGAGAGATGATTATTATCGAGTCCTGTGGGTGCCGTAATGCGAAGGATGTGTAAAGTATCCGATTAGTGATGCTCTCAGTGCTATAGGGGGTTTAAAGCTTTCATAGACTTATATGGGTTGGAGCAGGGTGTTTAAAGTTGCACCAAGCTCTGGTTGAAATCAACAGGTCACATGACTTATGCTCCCTATACATCAGAAGACTTTAAAAAGATTTAGAAAAGACTCTGAACTGAGCAGTTTTTTTTTTCTTACTTTGCATTTTTTCCCCCATCATGCTCTTAGTAAAAACTGACTAAATGGAGGAGAAGCAGCTTTTGGCTCCAGCTGCTCTAGTGTGTGACTCAGTGGTTTGTGTTGAAAACAACAACAACAACAACAACAACAACAAAAAGAAGAGAAGACGCCACAAAATGCCCCTCACAAAGCTGAAAAAGGGTTTCTGTTTTTATCACATGAAAAGTTGATTATTTTACAGTAAAAACAGATATAAGGAAGAATAAAGGAAAGGAACATTTAGAAATGAATTCATGATATACATTTACGTCCTATTTAATTATAATGTGTTTAATTGAATAATTATATTCATCAGCTCTATCAACTTTCATTTAGTTAATCAAACATTAATCATCCATTATTTATTACTTATTTCTGTATACATTTATTTATACATTTTAACTGGGTCTCCTTACTGTTCTCTTCACTAAGAAACATCTAAATATATGACATCACTATATTTTTATTGAGACATTATTGTGATGTTCCTTTTTCCTTTGGAAGTGGTTTTACTGGTTTTACTGGCCGGTCTGGAACCAGTCAGGAACCAGTCTGGAACCGGTCTGGAACCAGTCTGAACCAGTCTGGAACCGGTCTGGAACCAGTCTGGAACCAGTCTAGAACCAGTCTAGAACCAGTCTGGAACCGGTCTGGAACCAGTCTGGAACCAGTCTGAACCAGTCTGAACCGGTACCTTTCTCCTGCTCATCTATTGGTTGGTGATTGTGTTACGTCACTGAGACTTGAGATAATATCAAACACGTTTGATCTAATTTTGTGTCTTTTTTGATCATTTTTACATCTATTTTTGGTCATTTTGTGTCTTTTTTAGTCATTTTTGATCATTTTTACATTTATGAATAAAACCATGTTGTGTTACGTCACTGCGACAAACCCAAGACTAGGAAAAGACTGAAACAGAGCAGATTACTACCTTAAACTTAATGATGGAGATGATGGGAGCGACAGTAAAACTCCTAGATTTACTAAAAACTTTCACTTTTTACTCTGGGACTGATGGGGAAATCTTCTGGTGTAAGCCCAGTATTACAGTGATATAAATAATGCAGCTTCATTGTTTTAGTTTCATGACGCCTGTGTGGAAATAGTTCTGTGTGTTGTGTTACAGCTGTAGTTTTGCAAGGACACCAAGTGTGTGTGTGTGTGTGTGTGTGTGTGTGTGTGTGTGTGTGTGTGAGCCACCTGGGGCCTGTCCTCGTTGGTTTCCGTCGTAGTGATTAACGTGCAGCTATGCTAACAGCCAGTTGTCCGGTTCTCCTGCAAGTCAAAGCTTTAATAAACACACTCAGGCAGAAATGGGGACTCCTGCAAAGCATTATGGGAAGGCAGGTGATGGATGACCTGAAAAGTTTTTTCCCTCATTTTTTTTCTTTAACTTTTTTACGGCAGTATGGTAATAGTTGACTTGTCAAACTGTGAAAAGCAAACTGTGTAAGTACAGTGCAACAACATGTGCAATTATTCACTGTTGAACTTATTCTGAGGTGACGCCAGTAAACAGGAGAAGTGAGAACGGATATTCTTAGCCAGCAATTACTCTCTGCATGTCGGCTTCTTACCTCAGTATTTTTAGCCCTACCTGCTCGCTAAAGGTCCTCGTGTTTTTGTCCCTTTTTCTGCATATTGTGGTGTTTTATGTCTAGTTAATTAGTTGCTAATTGGACATGTTTGTAGTTTCTGATGAGAGAGTAAGTATGAGTCACTCTGCAGGATGGCTGAGACCTGCAGACACCTTTATTACATTCTTATCTCTTCTGTAATTGGTTCAGCATCTTATTCAGCCAGCTTAGTACCACCAGTCTGTTCTAGCAGATTGGTGTTCAGAGGTGAATGCACCATATGAGGCTGTTATTCAGCTGCAGCCCATCCACATTTATTTTCAGGAAACCTTCTGGTCACAAGTTCACATATAGCAGCCGTGAGGCCAGCGCAGACTCCCTATGTTTTGCAAATTTATGCTCATTCAGTATGTCTTCCACCCAGAGCCGGCCCAAGCCTCCATGGGACCCTAAGCAAAATTAAATTTCGGGGCCCTCTATTTCTGCCAATAATATTGATTGTTGATCATTCACACACCTACTACAAACTCATTGCGGTTCTGGCAGTGTTGTTTACATTATGCTATTGTCAGCCTGATATGTCTTCACACATTTAACCCATTGAAGCCTGGAAAGCGGATATGTCGTTTTGTAGTATTTGTATAAGCTCTCAAATACTTTTTGAATTTCATTTCTATCTGCTACAGAGGCTGAAAAATCTATTATTTAGTAGAAGCGTTGACACTTCTGTTGAATTTCCAGAAAAACTTCAGGTTTTAGGGGGTGATTTTAAAATTTTTATAGGCAGTTTTAGGTGTCAATGGGTTAAGGGGGTGGCCCAGTTAATTACATAAATAATACCAATACAATAATGATACAAATGATACCAATGAATGAATGATGTCCAGGGTGTCACATGTGTTTTTTAATCTAAAAATGTATCACATTCAACTATAGAGTGACTTGGGGTTGATTTACACAACAATCCAAATGGTAAAGCATTATTTTTACTGTAAAAGTGTCATCTGGTTTATTATTTTTGAAAAACGTGAAAACATTCCTTTATCTTGGCGTTGTTGACATAAAATTGTATTTTTGTACAATAATATATCTTTGATCATATAGAAAGTGTCACTCATGCATGCAAAACATTAAACAAAATATGTACATATTTTTTGTTAATTGCTCTTGGGGGCCCCCTAGTGGCCACGGGGCCCTAAGCAGTCGCTTAGTTCGCTTATGCCTTGGGCCGGCTCTGCTTCCATCCATCCATCCATTCATGCATTTTCCTCTGCTTATCCGGGGCCGGGTCGTGGGGGCAGCAGGCTAACCAGGGCCTTCCAGATGTCCCTCTCCCCAGCCACAACGTCCATTCATTCATTCATTCATTCATTCATTCATTCAGTCATTCATCTTTATTTAAACAGGCAGGTCTTTAAGAACAAATTCTTATTTACAATGGCGGCCTGATTAGTTTTTTTGGTCAATAAAATGTATAAAAATATCAATCAGTGTTTCCCAAACCACAAGATGACGTCCTCGAATCTCTTGTTTTGTCCACAAACCAAAGAGATATTCAGTTTATTGTCATAAAGGAACAAAGAAACCAGAAATATTCACATTGAAGAAGCTGAAATCAGAGAATTTGGACTTATTGTTTTTTAAAAAAAAACTGCTCAAACCAATTATTGGATTATCAAAATAGTTGATTAATTTAACCCTCTATGGGGTCTATGATCACGCTTTTTTCAAAGCCCCGTAACATGATATGATCGTTTTAATTTGATATTACAAAAATATTTATTCAAGTGTAAAAGTAGGATGGGACGAGGCAGGCGAGGCATTCTGTAAAAATGGAAAAAAGGGCTCTAATCATCTACCACTGTTCCTATAAATAAACATATTTTACTTCTTTTGGTCATTTTGTGTCTTTTTTTTGGTCATTTTGTGAGAATTTGGACATATTGTCTTTAAAAAAAACTGCTCAAACCAATTATTAGGTTATCAAAATAGTTGACGATTAATTTAACAATCGATTATTGTTCGATATTGTTGCTGTCCAATGAAAAGAGACTATACTCCTGGGGGGAAAAAGTATCCATTATCTCAGCAAAAAAAGGCATTTGTTTACTTTCAAGTGAAAAATCAGAGCAGCTCATAGATATAAACATGCGGTGTGATTTACAAATGACACAGATGTGTCAAAAAACTGCCAGCTGATGAGTTGTTCCAAAGCTTCTGGTGTGCATTTGCCGTCTTTTCAAAACAGGTTAATTTGTCATTTTCCAAAAAGGTCCTTTCTAATACATTTAATATATTGTGCATTGATGTTTCTTGGTGAATGAGAATGTTAAGGTATTAATCTGAAAGGTAAAACCAGCGTAATTTAACCAAACGGCCTTTATGCCCTGTCATGTGGCCTTTGTGCCCTTAAAATAAGTGTGAAGAGGAAGACCAAATGGCCTTGCCCCTAAAATGACGAAATTCCAAGCCTGGTGTAGTGTACGTTTTGTGTCTTTTTTAGTAATTTTGTGTCTTTTTTAGTCATTTTGTGTCTTTTTTTTGTCATTTTGTCTTTTTTAGTCATTTTGTGTCTTTTTTTTTTGGTCATTTTGTGTCTTTTTTAGTCATTTTGTGTCTTTTTTTTTGTCATTTTGTCTTTTTTTTGTCATTTTGTCTTTTTTAGTCATTTTGTGTCTTTTTTTTTGTCATTTTGTCTTTTTTTTGTCATTTTGTCTTTTTTTGTCATTTTGTGTCTTTTTTTGGGTCATTTTGTGTCTTTTTTTTGGTCATTTTGTCTTTTTTAGTCATTTTGTGTCTTTTTTTTAGTCATTTTGTGTCTTTTTATGTCTTTTTTTTAGTCATTTTGTCTTTTTTTTGGTCATTTTGTGTCTTCTTTTGATCATTTTGTGTCTTTTTTTTGTCATTTTGTCTTTTTTAGTAATTTTGTCTTTTTTGTCATTTTGTGTCTTTTTTTGGTCATTTTGTGTTGATTAATTTAATAATTGATTATTGTTCGATATTGTTGCTGTCCAATGAAAAGAGACTATACTCCTGGGGGGAAAAAGTATCCATTATCTCAGCAAAAAAAGGCATTTGTTTACTTTCAAGTGAAAAATCAGAGCAGCTCATAGATATAAACATGCGGTGTGATTTACAAATGACACAGATGTGTCAAAAAACTGCCAGCTGATGAGTTGTTCCAAAGCTTCTGGTGTGAAGAGGCCTGTGTGTGTGTGTTTATGCACATGTGTAAAAGCGGTAGTGACATGTGTTTGCTGCCCTGCTATAAACACCGTGGCAGGGTTTCTATGACTCTAAATGAGGTTCTCCAGCAGCTCTCGACAGAGTCCCCGTCCTCTGCTCAGCTCAGCCTCTCTCACAGCCATTTAGCTCAATTATCAGAGAGCAGAGATGGAGCTATCGCTGCTGCTGTTTCCTCCTAATGGAGCCTGACAACCAGAGCCTCAGAGACCTCCAGTCAGATGGCGGGGCACCCACCAAGTGATGATACTTTCACAGGTTGAAAGGCCCCGTTTGGCCCCTGTGTGAATACAGCAACAAAGGCTCTGCGGCAGCACATGTCAGAGTGGCCCACACACATTCACACACACACTCATGCATATAAAAGCAGCTAGTCAGTCTAATTAAACGCTGTGTTTGATGATGAAAGTTGCGTTGTGATGAAAGCGTGTGTGGTGTTTAGTGTCTGAACACACGATCTCTCCTCTGATATTAATTAGAGCGACAGGGAAGGATTAATATCACCACACCTGGGTCTGCTCTGTGTAAGACACTCAATTTATTCAAGGACTCCACTCAAGTATAAACTTGAGGTGCTTGTGCTTAACAAGAGTTGTTCCACTACATGTGCCACTACATTTAACAGCTATTAGTGCAGTGACCATAGGGCGTATGTATTCGTTTAGTGGGACATGCAACATAAGAAGTGAGTAAAGCTAAATCTCCTCTTAGCATGCTAATCGCGAATAACAGAATTTGCACATTACATGCAGACCACTACAACGTCTGCAACTCCATAAAACACTTACTTTTCATAAGGTACTACACCATCCAGCACATACACATTGAACATTGATATTTGCTGTAAACTATTTGAATATTATTGGAAAATCGAACCTTGTAGCACTTTAAAACTCCTAAAGATAGGTAGGCTAAATAGACTTCCAGATGAGATGAGTCAGGGTGGAAATCCAGAGGGAATTGTGTTACTGACCAGGTGTAGGCCTATCACACAATGGGGCGGAGCTCCCCTAAAAGGGGCGGAGCTCCACGAAAGGGGGCGGGGCTCCTCTAAAAGGTGTCCGATCAGAAACAGTGCAATTTATTGCATTTAAATTTACAGTAGAAAACCCACTCACTGTAATTTTTTCAGTGTACTTAGTATCAACAATGTTGGATAATCTGCCATATAATAATAATATGCACTGACAGGACCATGCTTCTGTTTTGAGTACTTTTACTATTGATGCTTGAACTACATTTTGCTGATGATACTTCTGTATTTAAGTTAGATTTTTCTGTTGTTTTTGTTGAGTCCTGGTGTGCGTCCTCTCTCTGATAGTAAAGCTTGGTTGCAACAGTTGCGTAACACTGAGTATTTGCAGCCATATCTGAGCTAACTGGTTCACACAGCATCATCTCCATAATCGACTGCACATCTCATCATCAAAAATCACTGGATCCCTTAATCCAGTCAGCTCGCTTGGAGATTGCTGACATTGCTCTGTGTACCATTTCTCACTAATGAGCTCATAATACATATCCTGTGTGTCTGCATGTGTGTGTGTGTGTGTGTGTGTGTGTGTGTGTGTGTGTGTGTGTGTGTGTGTGTGTGGCATATTTGCATGCATGTGAGTGGCGTGTTTGATATCCTAATGCCTTTTGATGTTTAATTCACTAACAGAGCTAGAAAGGCATACAATCAGAGGAGGCACACAACAAATGGCAGATATGCAAGACATGCGTTTACTGCCAAGAAAACACACACACACACACACACACACACACACATTCTTGTACTTCTGTCTTTGTGAGGACCCTCATTGTAATAGTGAATTCCCTAGCAATGTTATAATAGTTTGAGATTTTTCATTAGTTGTAGTTTTAATTTTATTGTGAAGTTTTCTTTTCTAATTCAGTTAGTTTTACTTAGTTTTTTACTTAGTGAGTTTGCTAGTTTTAGTTTAGTATTTATTAGTTTTAGTGTTAATTTAATTTTTTTTGTAATGGGGTATTTGTTGGGTGGGAGATTAAAAGAGGTCACAGTAAATTTTGCCTTTATTTCCTTTGTCTGATCCATCTTCATTATGTATGAAAAAAGTTGAGAAAGATGAAAACGAAGGACATTTTCACTATAATTTTAGTTAGTTTTGTAACCACACAATACAGTTTCAGTTAATTATCATTATCATGTAACCTTTAACCCTTAAAACAAAGCCTGAAATCTAAAAAAAGCCTTTAAAGAAGTGAGGACCGGCCGAAATGTCCTCACTTTGCAAAAATGTCCTCACTCTGTTGGTTAAAATGTGTTCCGGTCCTCACAATGTATGAAGTACAAGAACACACACACACACACACACACACACACACACACACACACTCTTGTACTCTTGTACTTCATCAGTTTTAGTTTTAATTTTGTTGTGAACTTTTGTTTTCAAATTCAGTCAGTTTTAGTTAGTTTTTCGAGTGAGTTTGCTAGTTTTAGTGTAGTATTTTTTTTTAAATGCTTAAGTTTTAGATTCGTTTTTATTTGTTTTATTTTTTTGTAATGGGGTATTTGTTAACCCTTAAAACAAAGTCTGAAATCTCAAAAAAGCCTTGAAAGAAGTGAGGACCGGCCGAAATGTCCTCACTTTGCAAAAATGTCCTCACTCTGTTGGTTAAAATGTGTTCTGGTCCTCACTATGTAAGAAGTACAAGAACACACACACACACACACACACACGGAAGAAAGCACACACAGTATGATTGTTGTCTTCTAATTTAATTGTAGTGTCGGTGTTTTTCTGTTTTTTGGTTGTTGTTTTTTGAAAATGTGTTTTAAAAATGTGTTCCGGTCCTCATTATGTGGAAGTACAAGAACACACACACACACACACACACACACAGAATGACATCATGTCACATCTGAGCTCAAAAACAGAACAATGTGTTTTTTAATGATCTGAATGGGCGTGAAACAGCATTTTACTTGTTATTTTCCACCTTTAGCATCACTTCCATGTTGCATTGTTGCATTTCCTTAGTTACGGGCTATAAATCTGCCTTGTACATAATGAGGCTACGGTGGGAAAGGCCCATTAAACACTGACAGGCTGCTGCTGCAGGTGGAGAAAGAGATGGAGAGGGAAAGAAAGAAAGAAAGATGTCATAGCGCTAATTAAATCAGTGATGGATAGTCAATACAGCCACGGAGATGAACCCAGAGACAACACACACAGTCATAGTTGTCATTTTAAGCCTTCTCTGCTGTGTGAAATGTCAGCTGAGAGATAAAAGAGGACGTGATAATGAGCAGGGCCAATGTGCTGCATGCTTTTAATTTCTTTCTTTGACTTTTGACGAGCTCTTCCTGTTATCTGCCTTACTTACATTCTCTGTTTCTGCTGCTGATGTGTCTCATGTCCTTCGTCTCCTTTTCTTTTCCACTGAGCCACAGCTTTGTTATTGTTTTTATCAGTGTCACAAGACAGATTAGTTCCTACAAGTGACACGATTGATCGGCTGAAGCCAATCTCGCCGCTCGAGGAGACTCGGATAGCTGTCAGGGTCTGTGTTGGAGAAGTGTGTGTGCTTGTACTTGTGTACTTGGTCAAAAAATGCTTTGCAATATATGAACATCTAAAGTTCAACATCATGTGAACAGTCTCTACTCAATGTTAATTTGGTCCTTAATGTCATTTACTTTTTATTTTGCAATTGCCATAATTATAGAATTGGCTTCTTAGAAAATGATTTCATTTTCATTGTTTTATGTAAAAGTAGGTCCCCATTACTCATCTGGTTTTTCCAGATGTCCCCGTAAAGCCTGATTAAAACATCACTTGATTTCAGAGGTTTGAAGGCGTGTATAGGCTAACTAAGCTCTGGCAAGTTTACTAGAAAAAAATGTTCAGCTCTCTACAACCTCTAGAAAGGGTGGTCCCCACAAGTGATAATAAAAACTGGGGTCCCCTGATGTATGAAAACCAGTATGTGTGTGTGTGTGTGTGTTCTTGTACTTCCTACATAGTGAGGACCAGAACACGTTTTTAACCAACAGAGTGAGAACATTTTTGCAAAGTGAGGACATTTCGGCCGGTCCTCACTTCTTTAAAGGCTTTTTTGAGATTTCAGACTTTGTTTTAAGGGTTAAAGGTTACATGATGATGATAATTAACTGAAACTGTATTGTGTGGTTACAAAACTAACTAAAATTATAGTGAAAATGTCCTTCGTTTTCATCTTTCTCAACTTTTTTCATACATAATGAAGATGGATCAGACAAAGGAAATAAAGGCAAAATTTACTGTGACCTCTTTTAATCTCCCACCCAACAAATACCCCATTACAAAAAACTTAAACTAATAAAAACTAAACTAAAACTAAAGCATTTCAAAAAAATAAACTAAAACTAGCAAACTCACCTTAAAACCTAACTAAAACTAACTGAGTTTGAAAACAAAAATTCACAACGAAATTAAAACTTAAACTAATGAAAAATCCAAAACTATTATAACCTTGGCAGGGAATTCACTATTACAATGAGGGTCCTCACAAAGATAGAAGTACAAGAATGTGTGTGTGTGTGTGTGTGTGTGTGTATGTGTGTGTGTGTTAGAAATGGAAAAGGAGGAAAAGATTGTAGTCAAGTCAAAGGCTTTGGTTTGGCATCATTTGTCTATTTGAGAGCAAAAGACTTTTGAGCTGTAACTGAATATTCTTTTAGAGGCTGAAAACTAGATATTCCCTTTAAACATGGTGAAGCAGCATTTAATTAAAATATGATAAATATTAAGAAAGATGGATATGGAGCCACTACTCAGCCTTGCTGCCATCATTAATGAGTGGTCTGTAAAACTGTTAACAAGAACTGCAAACAAGGTCAATTATGACTTTGTATTGTGACTTTTTTATCATCCATTTTTAAAATATATTAAAATGTGTGCAGGTCCTAAAAGCTGGAGGAAATCTCTCTATATACAGATGCATCTCAATTAGAATTAGATTATAATAGAACATTTTATTTATGTCAGTAATTCAATTCAAAAAGTGGAAATTATACATATTATATAGATCCATTACACACAGAATGAAATATTTCTTGTCTTCATTTATTTAATTTCTTCTAATTATAATGATTATGGCTTACATTTTTTTTGTGTGTTTTTTTTTCTTCTTTTTATGTCTTTTTTGGTCATTTTTACGTCTTTTCTTTCTTATTTGGTCAATTTACGTCTTTATTGTGTCTTTTTTTTGGTCTTTTTGTGTTTTTGTGTCTTTATTCTGTCTTTTTGTGTCTTTTTGTGTCTTTTTTTGTCATTTTGTGTCTTTTTTTGGTCTTTTGTGTCTTTTTTTGTCATTTTGTGTCTTTTTTTGGTCTTTTTTTTGTCTTTTTGTGTCTTTTTTTGGTCTTTTTGTGTCTTTTTTTGTCATTTTGTGTCTTTTTTGTGTCTTTTTTTGGTCTTTTTGTGCCTTTTGGTGTCTTTTTTTTTGTTATTTTGTTTCTTTTTTCGTCTTTTTTGTGTCATTTTGTGTGTCTTTTTTGGTCTTTTTTTGTGTTTTCTATCTTTCTTATTTTAAGCGTTCAACATGCTTATTTCTAGATTTAATAATCTTAATTTAAGAAATCTTGTCAAGGTAAATTATCTGTCCATGCAGCAAGATCATTTCCCTCAGATTTAGTGTTTGATCTGGTTTTTAGACTAAACACCTTTTTTACAGTGTGAGCCCAGAACTCTCTGGTCATTTTCCAGCAAAACTCCTGCAAAAGTTTCCAGAAGCCACCAACACTGTTCATCTGCAGTATTTCCCAGAAAGCTGGTTAAAAATCGTCAACATTTCCCTTTAAAGCGTCTGAATAACTATCTGGAGATGTTCAGTGTGAGCGGAGCTGCCAGCAGGTTTGGCAGGTGCAGCCGTCCGTCCTCCCTCTGGGTCAGTGACAGAGTTTGACTCGGCGTTGTGGACTCGAGCGTGTTCGCTGAGGCCAACGGAGGCTGGCTGACGGCTCTGATGCCACCCACCACACGCCCACACACACACACACACACACACACACACACACACACACACACACACACACACACACACACACACTGCAGAGCCTCATCTCTGACATCCATCTCCTGTTCTGTCCATGTGTCTCTGTTTGTCTCCGGAGCTTTTATTCTCTATCTTTCTTTTCTTTATTCAAATCTCTTCAATTCTGACCATCAGTTCTTCAAGAACTTCTGTATTTATTCATTTGTTTATTTTTAATTACTTTTCCTTTTTCTTATTTTTTCAACACTCAATATTGTTGATATGTTTGGTTGGTAGTATTGCCATTGTTATTTATTTATTTATTTATTGTTTATTATGCTACACTAGCATTTTTTCTTCTTTGTTGCTGTTGCTATTATTGCCCAATTGATGCTTGCCACACCTGCTTGTTTGTTTGTTTTAAACTAAATGGAAAAACAAACAAACAAAAAATTCTGTATCATCGTCCTCCTCCTACGGTGGCCCTGAGAGCTCACAGTGGTGCACCTTAAGGAAACACATGCAAATACACAAAACACAAGCAAACTGAGAAAACATCTTCTTCAATTTGACAACACAAGAACAGCATTTAGAAAACACTGCAAAGACCACAACACAACAGAAGTGTTTCCAGAGGACACTTAACAGTGATGCACACGTCTGGACACGCTGATATTATCAAGTTAAGATCTACGAGTTACGATCTACGTTTGTCCACTGTTTGATTTTGCTTCTCTGCTCACGAAATGGAATGGAGCCCACGTCATTTACAGTGGAGCGCCACTCAATGAGATCACACAACACATCCTGTAGATTATAAAATAAAACAACGGACAAACGTGGATCGTAAGTCGTCACTTTATCAACATTAGTGTCTCCCGCTGCAACAGAATAATATGTTGATCAGCAAATCAACCTCAGACACAAGGCATGTAATGGGCCAAGGTTTGATCCGTTAAATACACAGAGGATCAGGGAGATTTCAAAATAAAACACAGCGGATCGTGTTTTTCTGGCGAGATCTTCACCACAAAGTGATTATGTACATTCACTGAGTGAATATTTAGAAAATAAAACATATATTTCTCGCTAGAAATGTAATCAGAATCCATTTTTATGCAGAAACTAAGTCAAAATATTGATTTTTTTTCACTAAAAATGAGAGAACTGTCCGCCATGTTTTTTGTTCTGACCGCCGGGACCTTGAAAGTCACATGACTTGGACACAAACCAATAGGAAATCTGCATTGTAGCGAAAAATTTGAGTGATTCTGTGGCTATTTCACGGATTTTAAGTTAACCTGTGAGACCAGGTTGGTTGTGTTGTGGTCTATCTGCAGGGCATTTTCTCATTGAGTTGTGTTGTGGTCTTTGTAGCGGGTTTTCTAAATGCTGCGCTTGTGTTAGGGTTAGTATGAAGATGTTTTCTCAGTTTGCTTGTTTTTTGTGTATTTGCATGTGTGTTCTTAAGCTGCAGCGCTGTGACCCCTCAGTGCAACCTGGTCTCACAGAAATCAGTGAAATAGCCACGTATTTCGCTTAACTCAAAATCCGTGGAATAGGCACGGAATCGCTCAAATTTCCGTGAAACTGACACGGATTTCGCTACAATGCAAGTTAATGACAGTCATATTTTTCCTGCGAGATCTTCACCACAAAGTGATTATGTACATTCACTGAGTGAATATTCAGAAAATAAAACATATATTTCTCGCTAGAAATGTGATCAAAATCCATTTTTATGCAGAAACAAAGTCAAAATATTGATTTTTTTCACTAAAAATGAGAGAAGCGGACAGTTCTCATTTTTAGTGAAAAAATCAATATTTTGAAAAATCAATATGTTTTTTGTTCTGACCGCTGGGACCTTGAAAGTCACGTGACTTGGAACAAACCAATAGGAGCAAATATCCATGGAATAGCCACGGGATATGACTGTCATTAACTTGCATTGTAGCGAAATCCGTGTCAGTTTCACGGAAATTTGAGTGATTCCGTGGCTATTCCACGGATTTTGAGTTAATCGAAATCCGTGGCTATTTCACGGATTTCTGTGAGACCAGGTTCCTCAGGGCCACCATCACCATCATCTCCAGCTGCTTACAAACACGATAGAAATCTCTCTCGGCTTTTCTTTCACTCATACTTACAGACACACTTTCACACTCTTTTTCTGAAGCGGTCATTGAGTGCAGTATGCAGTGTTTGCCCTCCTCCTGCAGGTTATGAGGCTGTGTGTGTCAGGAGTCTCTCTACTACAGAACCAGAGAATCACTGAGTCCTTCGGCTATAAAAACACTCCTGCATGGTGTTTTCTCCAGCTGTGGTTCAGCCCAGAGGAGAGGAACATTTCATCATCATATATATCAGATTGCTCCTCAGTAATAATTCCTCCATCAGTTTTCTTCTTCGTAGTTCTTTTGGAACGTGCAAACACTTAATTTCATTAAACCACAGAGTGATTTACTCTCTCCTTGTTTTCTTCTCCTCAGTTTGTTTTTCTCTGCTGACTTTCAAACTATCAGGGAATTTTCTCAAACCCATTATCACCATAGCAACTGTACAGTTGTTCACTTTGCCCCCCCCCCCTCCAAGCTCCTCACACACACATACACACACACACACACACACACACATTCTTGTACTTCCATCTTTGTGAGGGCCCTCATTGTAATAGTAAATTCCCTTGCAAGGTTAAAAGTTTTAATTTTGTTGTGAATTTTGGTTTTCAAATTCAGTTCGTTTTAATGAGTTTTTAGAGTGAGTTTGCTAGTTTTAGTTAAGTATTTATTTTTTTGAAATGATTAGCTTTAGTTTAGATTTTATTAATTTTAGTTTTTTGTAATGGGGTATTTGTTGGGTGGGAGATTAAAAGAGGTCACAGTAAATTTGGCCTTTATTTCCTTTGTCTTATGGATCTTCAAAAAGTTGACAAAGATTAAAAGGAAGGACATTTTCACTATAATTTTAGTTAGTTTTAGTTAGTTTTGTAACCACACAATACAGTTTCAGTTCATTTCTTAAACTTTCATTTTTGAGAGGACCGGCCAAAATGTCCTCACTTTGCAAAAATGTCCCCACTCTGTTGGTTAAAAACATGTTCCGGTCCTCACTATGTAGGAAGAACAAGAACTCACACACACACACACACATTCTTGTACTTCTGTCTTTGTGAGGACCCTCATTGGAATAGTGAATTCCCTTCCCTGAAAAGTAAAGAAATTATGAAAACTAGAAATTAAAAAATATTTTTGTTAACTGAAATTTAAAAAAAAAACGATAACTAACTGAAACTGTATTTTGTGTATGACTTTTAGTTAGTTTTGTAACCACAAAACTAACTAAAACTCACTTAATTATAGTGAAAATGTCCTTCGTTTTTGTCTTTCTCAACTTTTTTCCTACGTAAGCCTATTTGGTTGATATGAAATCTATTTCATCTATCTGGTTTTATGACTTAATAAACTTATTGTGGCTGAGATGGATCAGACAAAGGAAATAAAGGAAACATTTATTGTGACCTTTTTGAACCTTACACCCAACAAATACCCCATTACAAAAAAAAAAAACTAATAAAAACTAAACTAAAACTAAGCATTTTCCAAAAAATAAAAAATAATAAAAAATAGCAAACTCACTCTAAAAACTAAAACTAACTGAATTTGATAACAAAAATTAAAACTAAAACTAATGGAAAATTCAAAACTATTATAACCGTAACATAAACCTAATTGTAACCTTTAACCCTTAAAACAGAGTCTGAAATCTCAAAAAAGCCTTTTAAGAAGTGAGGACCGGCCGAAATGTCCTCACTTCGGAAAAATGTCCTCACTCTGTTGGTGGAAAATGTGTCATGGTCCTCACTATGTAGGAAGTACAAGAACACACACACACACACACACACACACACACACACACACAGAAGAAAGCACACACAGTATGATTGTTGTCTTCTAATTTAATTGTAGTTTCAGTGTTTTTCTGTTTTCTGGTTGTTGGACGTCTGGGGACCAGTTCTCTGTTATCCAGTGTGTGTTTGTGCAGTGCATTAATAGTTCCACCTACTCTTTGGTGAAACAAGAAATAGGAAAAAAATCCCTGATGAAGCTTCATTGCATTGAGTCAAATTGCATTAAATCAAAAGAGCTCTTCAGTCTGTTCATTTTGTTCATAATAAATTTAGATTTAAGATTATTTGGGATGGTTTCTAATCCTAAAACTTTGTTTCTAAAAGTTTTGTGCTACTTTTTCACTAGTAGCACAAAGACTAGTTCATTCTGGCTCGCAAAAAACAAAATATTTAGGTGTAAGCTCAGCATAAGATGCAGTTTTTTCAATGTCAGATTGTGAAGTCATCCAAAAGAACAAAAAATGCCATTTATATTCAGTAACTGACTGCATTTCAAAGGAATCTGACACAACCCTGTGAACACATGACTCACAAATCACGTCCCAAACAGGTTAGTCATGAAGCTAAAATAAAATAAAATAAAAAAATAAACCCCCAAAAAATAAAATAAACCCAACACCTGACATTAACCACTGACAAAGTACACGCGCTAACGCTATATATCACGTGTTAACATGAAAATATCATTATCATGAAATAAATTGATAATTTCACGTTATGACGTGAAATTATAATTATCTTGAAATAACGTGATAATATGACAAAATATTTAGGTGTAAACTCAGCATAAGATGCAGTTTTTTCAATGTCAGATTGTGAAGTCATCCAAAAGAACAAAAGTTGCCATTTGTATTTAGTAACTGACTGCATTTCAAATAAATCTGACACAACCCTGTGGACACATGACGCACAAATCACGTCCCAAACAGGTTAGTCATGAAGCTAAAGCCCTGGTAAACAAATGTAAAAACACGTCTAATAGCCGATTTGCTCCGTCATGATTTCAGTCCGTATCCATCAAACGTCCTGTCAGCCAGTTAAATACTGACACTAACAGACAGAGCTGCTGAGGAGAAACCAGGAGGGGAGTGGGTTCCAGTGAGGCGAGATGATGATGATGATGATGATGATGATGATGCAGAAAGTCCTCGGAGCGTAACGAGGGCCAGGTCAAGCAGAAGAAGAGGATGATGAGAATGAGTCCAACGCGCTTCTTTCTAATTATAGTCGAGCATCGATAGAGGCAACAATATCAGTTACTAATTGGACGTTGTGGGTCTAAAGAGTGAAGCGGCTGCTGTGACTGGTGTGTCTGGGTTAACTGGTTAACAGGGACGCTTCAGAGATGACTTCACATCTTCACACCGGCTTCATGCAAACTGGGTTGACGGCTATAAAGACAAATGCTGGGTTCCAATCCCCATACTTCCATGAGTACACTCAAACGCAGCACACTATCCGCACTCACAAAGTACACAGATTTCAGCAGGTGAGTGTTGTTCCAAATCTAAAAAAAAAACTTCCGGCTTTAAGAGGCAAAAAAATTATCCTTTGTGTTGTTTAATCTTTACTTATACAATCCGGCAATATGGCTCCATTAACACAGCAAATGTGGAGAATGCGCCGGCGTCGTCGGCCGCCATTACAAACATTTTTCCGAGCTGAGCGGCTCTGCCTGGCTCCGCCTCTTCCACTGCGTAGACAAGATGGCGACCGTTGAGTGCGTATAGTGTACATCGTTCCACACTCAGCGTTTTGACCGTTATGAGGGCAACATCCGGGTCCTTTAGGTTCACTTCTTTTCACCGCGATCAGAATCGGAACACCCTGCGTACTCAAACTAAGTACAGTGAGTACGGGAAGTATGGGGATTGGAACACAGCAAGAGTGTTATGAAGCATCTGATTCGTCATGAGCGAAGCATTTTTCAGTCTGTGATCTTCATCCTTGTTTGATTCGATATGATGATGTTGTCGAGCATCCTGCAGCCAACTGTCCTCTACTGCAGACACACAGAGAGATAAAATAATCATATGACATGCTTAAAACCCTCTGAGCCTATTTACCCTTTATAGACCACATAATATTTACTATACTCATGTTTGGTATTTGACACTTTCTCAGCACAACTTCAACATGATCTGACAATTATTTTTTTCACTTTAACCCACTTTTATTAACATATTGAGCATAAAAATACACAAAAATCATGAAATCTGAAATAAAATTTTGTCTGAATGTTGCCTGTAGCAAGGTTATTATAATTAACAAAAAGTAAATAACGAAAACTAGAATTGAAAAAACATTTTCGTTAACTAAACTAAAAACGAGAGTTTTTAAAAAAACGATAACTGAAACTGTATTTTGTGGTTTCAAAACTAACTAAACTAACTAACTTAACTAAAACTAACTAAAATTATAGTGAAAATGTCCTTAGTTTTCGTTTTTGTCAATTTTTTTCATACGTAAATCTTTTTGGTTGATATGAAATCTATTTCATCTATCTGGTTTTATGACTTAATAAACTTATTGGGGCTGAGATGGATCAGACAAAGGAAATAAAGGAAACATTTATTGTGACCTTATTGAATCTGGACCCAACAAATACCCCATTATAAAACAACTACAACTAATAAAAACTAAACTAAAACTAAGCATTTTCCCAAAAATAAAAACTAATTAAAACTAACTGAATTTGAAAACAAAAATTGACAATGAAATTAAAACTAAAACTAATGAAAAATCCAAAACTATTATAACCTTGGCCTGTAGGAAACATTGAACCATTGAACCAGCGACCCGTTGAAATGAATGTCGTCAACAGTCTAAGTTCAGTTGCATTTTAACAAGTTTCCATTATTTAATTAGAAAATAAATTGCATGAAACTATCAAAAATGAAGGTTTACTCTCCTATCAGTAGGAATATTTTTTTTTAGGAAATGATGATGTGCAAAATGTCAAAGCTGTTTTCTTTGGAAAAGTCTGCAAAATAGTGTTTCAATATGGCCTCCTGGAGGTCATGTGACAGATTAAAGCATTGCTATTGGTTCCCTATACTCTTCCCTCTTTTTTAAAGTATTGCATCACTCAAAAAGATGCATTGTAGAAATTTGACAGGCCAAAAATGGGGCAACGCCGTACCATAGAGGGTTAAACTTGTTTTTTAAACTGTTACCTGGGCTGATAATAGTTATTAATCTTTCTTTTTTGTAATCTGATTACACAATCCCGATTGTTGATGCTTCTTGTAACAGAAGCATGAACGAACGCTCGGTGCTCTTTGTGTGTGTGTGTGTGTGTGTGCATGTTTACATGTGCATCTAAGTGAACTGGCAGAGAGAAGTTTGCTTCTCTCAGCTCCCGGACATTTCACCCATAGGTGGTGTATGAAGCATGTTAACAGGCCCAGGGGTCCAAAGGGCCCCGGAGCCACAGCCTCTATGTGTTTTTCAGTGCAAGAACAGCTGACCAACAGTAATTGCAAGAAGTAATTTTGTGCATTTTACACTGCACTTTTAAGATTTCATGTTTTTGGTGATTTTGTGTATTTTTTTGTTCATTTTGTGTCATTTTTTGTTCATTTTGTGTCATTTTGTGTCATTTTTTGTTCATTTTGTGTCTTTTTTTGTTTCAATTTGTGTCTTGTTTGTTCATTTTGTGTCTTCTGGTCATTTTGTGTCTTTTTTTGTTTCAATTTGTGTCTTGTTTGTTCATTTTGTGTCTTCTGATCATTTTGTGTCTATTTGTTCATTTTGTGTTTTTTGTGTTTGTTCATTTTGTGTCTTTTCTGGTCATTTTGCTTGTCTGTTTTTTTTTTTTTTTTTGTATTTTGGCTTTTGGGAACGCTCGGTACCCTTTGTGTGTGTGTGGATGCATGTTTACATGTGCATCTAAGTGAACTAGATAAGTTTCCTTCTCTCAGCTCCCGGACATTTCACCCATAGATGGTGTATGAAGCATGTTAACAGGCCCAGGGGTCCGAAGGGCCCCGGAGCCACAGCCTCTATGTGAGGAACCTGTTTGTTTGAGTGTCTTCGTGCCCCACATTGACAGCATGCTCTATGGTTTGCATGGTGCCAAAGAAATCTTCTTCTCTTGCTGGAAGAAATCTGTGTATTCATTTGACCAAACAGTTGATTTTAAGGTGGTAGCGTGGGCCACGATGGAAGCTGCCAAGAGTGCTGCCTCTTCAAGTGTTTGCACATTTAAATATTATGCATATTCTGTTTGATATGTAATCAAAACAAAGAGAAGGAACAGACTAAAGTCCATTGAATTCACATACAGTAGAGATACAGGGACGGGGAGCTTAAATGCTGCAGGGGGCCACAGTTTTTCATTGACTCTACCACAGGGCCACATATAGGAGCGTCCCTTAACCAGGTGTGATTAAACTGCAGTTTTAAATATGTTTACAGTGCAGTAACTGAACATATTTCATGCTCAAATATAAATAGGAATACAAAAGGTATTTAGTTGTACTGAGGGCCACTTCAAGTGAGGGTGCGGGCCGTATGTGGCCCCCGGGCCTCCAGTTGCCCATCCCTGCAGTAGAGTAATAAAAAACTTTTTTTTAAAGTGCAAGAACAGCAGACTAACATTAATTGCAAGAAGTAATTTTGTGCATTTTTACACTGCACTTTTAAGATTTCATGTTTTTGGTCATTTTGTGTCTTTTTTGTTCATTTTGTGTTTTTTTTTTATTGGTCATTTTGTGTCTTTTTATTGGTCATTTTGTGTCCTTTTTTTTGGTTCATTTTGTGTCTTTTTTGTTCATTTTGTGTTTTTTTTTATTGGTCATTTTGTGTCTTTTTTGTTCATTTTGTGTCTTTTTTTGGTCATTTTGTGTCTTTTTTTAGTCATTTTGTGTCTTTTTTTGGTCATTTTGTGTCTTTTTCGTTCATTTTGTGTACTTTTTTGTTCATTTTGTGTCTTTTTTGTTCATTTTGTGTCTTTTTTTAGTCATTTGGTGTCTTTTTTTGGTCATTTTGTATCTTTTTTGTTCATTTTGTGTCCTTTTTTGTTCATTTTGTGTATTTTTTTTGTTCATTTTGTGTCTTTTTTTGTTCATTTTGTGTCTTTTTTTTGTCATGTTGTTTCTTTTGTTCATTTTGAGTGTTTTTTGTTCATTTTGAGTCTCTTTTGGTCATTTTGTGTCTATTTGTTTACAGTGCCGTAACTGAACATATCTCATGCTCAAATGCATATAGTTGTACTGAGGGCCACTTCAAGTGAGGGTGCTGTCCGTATGTGGCCCCCGGGCCTCATGTTGCACATCCCATAGCTCTCATAAATGTTCTTTATTTGTTCTTTTGGCAGAGCCTGAAACGTCCCAGTGTTCAGGTGGACTAATGGTGTTAGCAAGACGCTATACTGATATATTATGGTTCATAAGCTGCATTGTGTTAGGAGGGCTGCTTTATTATTTATGTTTTTAATACTGAGCTTGGCTGGTAAAAAGCACAGTTTCTCACAAACTGTTTATCTACTTAGTCATATTTTGGGAGATACAAAAACTCATTTACAAAGGGGGAGCCATAAAAGCTCCATACTTTCTACTAACACATGTTTACATGCTTTAATGTTCAAAACACATTCTGTTTCTAATGCTGCGCCTCTATTCAGCCTCTCTCTTTAAGCTCGCCTCCTGATGATCTGCTGTGATTGGTCCGTGTTTTGGGATCTCTTGTATCTGTGCTGTGTGCCTTTTTTGCATTGCAGTAAGAGAAATGATTCTAATGGAGAGTAACAGCACTAAAAAATTAACAACAAAAGCTTCTGAATTTAAAAAAAAACCTCCCAAACTGAACCAAGATTGCAGGTTTCCCTGATGTTAGCATGTAGCTACATGTAGCAGCAGCTTATGTTTTAATATACTGTCAACACAGATGACTATATATAGAAATCTGTCACAATCTGGATTTTTCATTCGTTTTAGTTTTAATTTCGTTGTCAGTTTTTGTTTTCAAATTCAGTTATTTTTAATGAGTTTTTAGAGTGAGTTTGCTAGTTTTAATTAGTTTTTATTTTTTGGAAAATGCTTAGTTTTAGTTTAGTTTAGTTTTTATCAGTTTTAGTTTTTTGCAAGTTTGTTTCAAGTATTTCTGGCTTATTTTAATGATACTACAGTCGGGCTTTTCAAGCCACAATTGCTCAAAATAAGTATATTTGGATTGATTTCAAGCCATCGTTGGTTTTTCTAGTTTCTAGATATTTTTTACTACTAATACTTTTGTATTCTTACAAAGGAAAATGTACTTAATGTCATACTTACAGTTTGTTGTGTTGCAGCTGTTGGACGTCAGCGTTTCACTTTCTGACTTCCTCTTCTTTTGGATTAAAACTGACTTTAAAACATTGTTTACCTCCTTCAACCAAAAAGCTGTGAAAACTTTTCAGTCTGTGCTCCAAATGTAAAATATTCACTGAACTTGTTTAAGTTTATAACTATAAGTACTTTTATTTCATAAACCTCGTCGCTGCGTTTTTCTGTAAAATGTCTATTTCCATCTGCATCTAGTATATATTATATATGTATATATATATATATATATATATATATATATATATATATACATATATATATATATATATATATATATATATATATATTAGGGCCTGGTATTTAAATGAGGCTTGATTCCAGCCGCCACATTTATCAACAGCTGATCATTTTTACGATGATCGTTTGATAAATCACATGTAAACCATGTCGTAAAACCAAATATACACTCAGATCTGCGCTGGTTTCTAGGTTGGTTCTAGTTCTTAGGTTGGAGAACTTTTTTAGGTTTATGCACCAAAATAACTTGTTTAAGGTTAAGTAAGGTGACGATAGGCTACTGGGCACAGGTCTTACAAGAGTTCTCGAAATCTACACTGTAAAAAATGTTTGTATAAAGTACAGTAAAACACAGTCAAATGACATCAGAAATAGGGCGTAAAATTAATAGTAGACACTTTTAATTACCGTAAATCAAAGAATAGCACAAAACTTTAACTTTTACTGTCATAAACTGTAGAAATAACACAGTTTTGCTGTAAAAATATAAACATTTTCATGTAAAATTAATGGAGAATTAGCATGATGTCACAATGACACAAATACCCTGAAAAAATAACGGGAATATTCAGTCTAAATGACAGTTTTTGCTGATATTTACATTTAAATTTACAGTCGGAAACCCACTCACTGTATTTTCTACGCTGGTTTGATAAATGAGGGCCTTTCTGCCTCTTCCTGCTCTGATGCAAAGGCTCAGGATGACTGTTGGTTACTATAAAAAAAAGAAAAGACAAAAAATGACTAAAAAAAGACACAACATGACAGGAAAAAAAACTAAATTACTTAAAAAATGACACAAAATTACCAAAAAAGACACAAAATTACCAAAAAAAAGACACAAAATTACAAAAAGACAAAATTACTAAAAAAAAGACACAAAATTACAAAAAAAAGACAAAATTACTTAAATTTTTTTTTAAAAAGACACAAATTTACCAAAAAAATACACAAAGTTACTATTAAAAAAAAAGACACAAAATGACCAAAAACTAGAGGAGCTTACTGAAAGGAGAAGATGCTAATTAGCATCATTTTTCATGTAAAAATTAATGGAGAAATAGCATGATGTCACAATGACACAAATACCCTGAAAAAATAACGGGAATATTCAGTCTAAATGACAGTTTTTTTGCTGATATTTACATTTAAATTTACAGTGGGAAACCCACTCACTGTATTTTCTACTCTGGTTTGATAAATGAGGGCCTTTCTGCCTCTTCCTGCTCTGATGCAAAGGCTCAGGATGACTGTTGGTGGAAACTATGCCATTTTAATTTCACCCATGGCTCCCAGGAGGAGGAGAGCACAGACAGAGAGACAATGAGACAGAGAAAAAGAAAGAGAACGTATAAAGAGAGAGAGAGAATAGAGAGAAGCATGCAGGCTCTCTGTCCAGAGACTTGGAGGGAAGAGATAAAGAGAAAGAAACAGAGATGGGGAGATGCTCCCAGTCCCTGGTGTCTGTTGTTCACTCAGATACTCTCTTTTAACAGAACTTCAATGTTCCCACAATGGAAAAGTTAAAAAGAAGGCAGTCAGCAGGAGAAAATGGTTTAAGGAGGAGGGAGACCCAGGAGACACGAGGGGGGAGACCACTGCACCATCTGTGATTTTTGTTTTTTTATCACAAGAAAAGCTTCCAGGAAAAGCCAGAGGAAAGGGGCTAAAATTAGACGAGCGTACTAAAAGGAGAAGATGCTAATTAGTCTTTTTTTTCCGGGACCCTCACCCACTGACTCACTCCCCTCCTCTTTCACAATCACACTTTCCCTTTACGTCTGTTTCTCCTTCTTATTTCGTCACTTTTCAGCAATGTGTTACCAAAAAAAGACACAAAATGACCAAAAAGACAAAATTACTAAAAAAAAGACACAAAATTACCAAAAAGACAAAATTACTAAAAAAAGACATAGGATTACAAAAAAAAGACACAAACTGACTGAAAAAAAAACACTAAATTACTTTAAAAAAGACACTAAATGACCAAAAAAAAGACACAAAATTACCAAAAAAGGAGGCAAGATTACTAAAAAAAGACACAAAATGACAGAAAAAACCTAAATTACTTAAAAAAGACACAAAATGACCCAAAAAAGACACAAAATGACCAAAAAAAAGACAAAATTATTAGAAAAAGACACGAAATGACAAAAAAAAAGACAAAATTACAAAAAAAAAAAAAGACAAAATTAATGTTCTTAAAAAGACACAAAATTACCAAAAAGAAGACACAAAATTACCAAAAACTAGAGGAGCGTACTAAAAGGAGAAGATGCTAATTAGTCTTTTTTTTCCGGGACCCTCACCCACTTACTCACTCTCCTCCTCTTTCACAATCACACTTTCCCTTTACGTCTGTTTCTCCTTCTTCTTCTTCATCACGTTCTCTGCTTTGAAAAAAAGAAAAGCGTCTCTTCCCAGCGCTGTGTGCCCACTGACTCACTCAGTATAGACTCAGTAGACACCCTGTATAATTACACATGCAGGCGTTCTGACACATTTCATGGTGATGGAGGCGACGCTGGTGGGGGCTCCTCCACCCTCGTTTGTAGGGATTTAATTACAGCGATGTTTGTTTTGTGGTGATTCTACAAATTAGCCCACCTCAGCTATCACAATAGTGACCGGAGAAGATATGAATCCATGTACAACAGGGGAGTCAAAGTCAAATAACCTGGGGGCCGCTGGAGGCAGTATCGAAATGACCAAAAAAAGACACAAAATGTAAAAAAAAAAGACACAAAATGACAGAAAAAAAACTATATTACTTAAAGAAGGCACAAAATTACAAAAAAAGACACAAAATTACTAAAGAAAAGACACAAAATGACTAAAAAAAGACACAAAATGACTAAAAAAAGACATAAAATTACTAAAAAAAGGTACAAAATTATTAGAAAAAGAAACAAAATTGCAAAAAAAGACACAAAATTAGCAGAAAACACACAAAATTACAAAAAAAGACACAAAATTACCAAAAAAGACACAAAATTACCAAAAAAATACACAAAATTACCAAAAAAAGACAAAATTACTTAAAAAAACACAAAATTACAAAAAAGACACAAAATTATTTGAAAAATACACAAAAGCACCAAAAGAAGACAAAATTAATAGAAAAGACACAAAATTAAAAAAGAAAAAATTACTAAAAAAAAGACACAAAATTATTTTTTTTTAAAAGACACAGAATTACCACCAAAAAAAGACACAAAATTACCAAAAAAAGACACAAAGTTAACAAAACGTCGTCAGAGCATCGATCCCTGATCGCTCATTAGCTCCATTGTTACAGATGTTGAGCCGAGATAAACAGTGTCCCCGTTACTCTCAGTGTCCCCGTTACTCTCAGTGTCCCCGTTACTCTCAGTGTCCCTGTAACTCTGCTCCTGGCTCCGTGTGATCGCTGTTCGCTGTGGAGTTTATAATGTGCCTCAGTAACACTTGAAGAGTGAAACAGGGAGGATGCTGGGAAATCTTCCAGGATGACAAGATGGAGAGAAGTGACACCAAGAACGACAACACTCCAACCTGACACGTCCCCACGCAGGATAACGGCCTGACATTTCCTCTCCATCTGGACACTTCTCTCTCTCTCTCTCTCTTTCTTTCTTTCTTTCTTTCTTTCTTTCTTTCTTTCTTTCTCTCTCTTTCTCTTCATGCGTCCATCATGTATATGACGAATAAAACGGCGCATTTGAGGGACTGTTTAGGTCAGGGGTCTCAAACTGAAATTACCTGGGGGCCGCTGGAGGCAGTATCAAAATGACCAAAAAAAGACACAAAATTACAAAAAAGACACAAAATTACAAAAAAAAAATACACAAAATTACAAAAACAAGACACAAAATTACAAAAACAAGACACAAAATTACAAAAACAAGACACAAAATCACAAAAAAAATACACAAAATCACAAAAACAAGACACAAAATTACAAAAAAAGACACAAAATTACCAAAAACAGACACAAAATTACCAAAAAAAGACACAAAATTACTAAAAAAAGACACAAAATTACCAAAAAAGGACACAAAATTACAAAAAAAAAGACAAAAATGTATCTATTTCTGATGTCATGTGACTGTGTTTTACTGTAATTTATACAAACATTTTTTACAGTGTAGATTTGCGAGAATCTAGAGCGAAGTAGTCTATTCTCACCTAACTTAACCTTAAACAAGTGGTTTTGGTGCATAAACCTAAAGGTTTTCCAACCTAAGCGACAGAATAGGTCATTTACCAACGACCCATATGAGTGTTTCTGTTTTCTTGGTCCATGAACTGTATGGTTCGTGGTTGTAACAACAAAAGGCTGCAGCTCATCAAATTTATGCTGCAAAAACACTGATCTACTTCCTGCCTTACTCCGTTAGAAATCACACAAACCATTCATGATGGTAGTTTGAGGTTTAGAGGAACTTTCTGACAACATCTGTTCATCACTCTAGTGCTTAATGTCGCCCTCAGAATGATTCATTAATGATTGCTAAGAGCATCCAAACAGAGCACGTCTTTTTGCGTCATTAATACACTAAATCATGGGCCTCAAACTCGCGGCCCGCGGGCCAATTGTGGCCCTCGTGACGATATGTTGTGGCCCCTTTTACGCCTTTAGATGAATTGTAAGAACTTGAGTGACCTTTTAGTTTTTACTTTTCATGTTGTTCCATCAAGACAGAATGTCACTCTGTCAGATACTGACTGTTGTTCCTGAAAATGACAGAATAGAATCTATTACTAGCTGAATGCTTCATGGTTGTCCCTCTTCTCTGTTTGTTTCTTGTCCAGGACCCCAGAAGCAAGCACAAGTTCAAGATCCACACATACGGCAGTCCCACCTTCTGTGACCACTGTGGCTCGCTGCTGTACGGCCTCATCCACCAGGGGATGAAATGTGACAGTGAGTACACACTGTCTGTCTTCCTGTGTGTGTGTGTGTGTGTGCGTGTGTGTGCACCTGTGTGGTGGATTATGCTGGTACTGTACTCATCTGAGCCTTATCTGAACTAAAAAAGACACAAAATGACCCAAAAAATACAAAATTACTCAAAAAAGACACAAAATTATTATTTTTTTAAAAGACACAAAATTACCACAAAAAAAACTAAATTACTTAAAAAAGACACAAAATGACTAAAAAAGACAGGGAAAAAAAATTACTTAAAAAAGACAGAAAATGACCAAAAAAGACACTGAATAACAAAAAAATAAAAAAATAAAAATTACTTAAAACAAAAGACACAAAATTATTTTTTTTAAAAGACACAAAATGACATTACATAACATTTCCACTTCTTCTGGTAACAACAACAACACTGCAGATAATAAATGATACCAAGGGATGAAATGTGTGTGTGTGTGTGTGTGTGTGTGTGTGTGTGTGTGTGTGTGTGTGTGTGTGTGTGTGTGCACCTGTGTGGTGGAATATGCTGTGCTTGTACTGTACTACTCTCAGCCACATCTGAACTAAAAAAGACACAAAATGACCAAAAAAAAGACACAAAATGACCCAAAAAATACACAAAATTACAAAAAAAATTATTAGAAAAAGACACAAAATTACAAAAAACACAAAATTACTCAAAAAAGACACAAAATTATTTTTTTTAAAAAGACACAAATTTACCCCCAAAAAACTAAATTACTTAAAAAAGACGCAAAATTACTAAAAAAAATACACAAAATGACAGAAAAAAACTAAATTACTTAAAAAAGACACAAAATGACAGAAAAAAACTAAATTACTTAAAAAAGACACAAAATTACCCAAAAAAACTAAATTACTAAAAAAGACACAAAATGACAGAAAAAAAAAATTACTTAAAAAAGACAGAAAATGACCAAAAAAGACACATGATTACTAAAGAAAAAAAAATAAATTACTTAAAACAAAAGACACAAAATTATTTTTTTAAAAAGACACAAAATTACCAAAAAAGACCCCACAAAATGACATTACATAACATTTCCATTTCTTCTGGTAACAACAACACTGCAGATAATAAACGATACCAAGGGATGAAATGTGTGTGTGTGTGTGTGTGTGTGTGTGTGTGTGTGTGTGTGCACCTGTGTGGTGGATTATGCTGGTACTGTACTCCTCTGAGCCTTATCTGAACTAAAAAAGACACAAAATTACAAAAAAAGACACAAAATGACCCAAAAAATACAAAATTACTCAAAAAAGACACAAAATTATTTTTTTTTAAAAGACACAAAATTACCACAAAAAAAACTAAATTACTTAAAAAAGACACAAAATGACCAAAAAAAGACACAAAATTACAAAAAAAGACAGAAATTGACAGAAAAAAAACAAATTACTTAAAAAAGACACAAAATTACCCAAAAAAACTAAATTACTAAAAAAGACACAAAATGACAGAAAAAAAAAATTACTTAAAAAAGACAGAAAATGACCAAAAAAGACACATGATTACTAAAGAAAAAAAGATAAATTACTTAAAACAAAAGACACAAAATTATTTTTTTAAAAAGACACAAAATTACCAAAAAAGACCCCACAAAATGACATTACATAACATTTCCATTTCTTCTGGTAACAACAACACTGCAGATAATAAACGATACCAAGGGATGAAATGTGTGTGTGTGTGTGTGTGTGTGTGTGCACCTGTGTGGTGGATTATGCTGGTACTGTACTCCTCTGAGCCTTATCTGAACTAAAAAAGACACAAAATTACAAAAAAAGACACAAAATGACCCAAAAAATACAAAATTACTCAAAAAAGACACAAAATTATTTTTTTTTAAAAGACACAAAATTACCACAAAAAAAACTAAATTACTTAAAAAAGACACAAAATGACCAAAAAAAGACACAAAATTACAAAAAAAGACAGAAATTGACAGAAAAAAAACAAATTACTTAAAAAAGACACAAAATGACTAAAAAAGACAAAAAATGACAGGAAAAAAAATTTACTTAAAAAAGAAAATGACCAAAAAAGACACTGAATTACAAAAAGATAAATAAAAAAAAATTACTTAAAACAAAAGACACAAAATTATTTTTTTTAAAAGACACAAAATTACCCAAAAAAGACACAAAATGACATTACATAACATTTCCACTTCTCCTGGTAACAACAACAACACTGCAGATAATAAACGATACCAAGGGATGAAATGTGTGTGTGTGTGTGTGTGTGTGTGTGCACCTGTGTGGTGGAATATGCTGTGCTTGTACTGTACTACTCTCAGCCACATCTGAACTAAAAAAGACACAAAATGACCAAAAAAAAGACACAAAATGACCCAAAAAATACACAAAATTACAAAAAAAATTAATAGAAAAAGACACAAAATTACAAAAAACACAAAATTACTCAAAAAAGACACAAAATTATTTTTTTTAAAAAGACACAAAATTACCCAAAAAAAACTAAATTACTTAAAAAAGACACAAAATGACAGAAAAAAAACTAAATTACTCAAAAAAGACACGAAATTATTTTTCTTTAAAAGACACAAAATTACCCAAAAAAACTAAATTACTAAAAAAGACACAAAATGACAGAAAAAAATTTACTTAAAAAAGACACAAAATGACCAAAAAAGACTACTAAAATAAAAATAAAAAATTACTTAAAACAAAAGACACAAAATGTTTTTTTTAAAAGGCACAAAATTACCAAAAAAAGACACAAAATGACATTACATAACATTTCCACTTCTTCTGGTAACAACAACACTGCAGATAATAAACGATACCAAGGGATGAAATGTGTGTGTGTGTGTGTGTGTGTGTGTGTGTGTGTGTGCACCTGTGTGGTGGAATATGCTGTGCTGGTCGTCCTAATGAGAACAGATGGGAATAGACTGGTACTGTACGACTCTCAGACAGAATCTCTGTCCCTGCTGACTCTCTCTCTGCTCCCATTCTTTCCACCCACACTCCTCCATCAGCTCTTCCCTTCTTCCTGCATGTATGACCCACATCCTGCACTCCTTTTCATCCTCCTTTTTCCTCCTTCTTTGCTTTCCCAATTCTTCTCTCTGTACTCCCACTAGGGTTGTCAAAAGTATCGATACTCAAAAAAGTATCAATACCAAAAACGTTGTATCCGGATACGATACTCATTTTCAAAAGTATCGTTTCCCCCCGACCTTTCGTTTCAAACTGACCTATTACTGATGTTATCGTAGCATTAATGTTAGCCGTGTTATTATTAGCCATTAGCCGCAGCTAGCAATTAAAGGCTAACGTCACGTTAATGATTATAAACAACGTAAATAAATAAATTGGACACGTAGTATGCCCATATTATGTTTATTGACACAGTGTCAGTATACATAAGCATAGAGTTAATAAGTTTACATAAATGTTGGTGACTGAAAAGTGTTATTTTCTCTCTTGAAGTCCCAGAATGAAGCCCCGAGCACTACTGTTATACTGTGGATTTCTTCTTCTTCCTCTTCTGGACGCAATTTCGTCCCGCTACTAGTCCTACAACTTGAAGAGTTGCAGGACAAATTATATATCAAAACATGCGGTTTGATCGGGATCGGTGTGCTATTACTTTTCTCTATGGAATATGAACGTAAAACTGCCCAAAATTTTGCATTGAAGTGAATGGGACGGCCGAAAAAAAATGAGCGAAAAAGAACAATAATTGGAGATTTTTAAACGTCTACTTCTCCGGCATAATTTCACCTAGAGACTCCATTTAAACTTTAAACAGTAGACACAAGTCTTGTGTGTCGGTGTATTAATCCACGTTTCGATAGGTCATATAGTTTTTTATCAATCCCTGTTCAATGACCATGATCATTTTTGGAGAAATTCTGAGATTATAATGGGTGTGTATTGCACGGAATGTTAGAAAAAATGTCCTTCGTTTTCGTCTTTGTCAACTTTTTTCATACATAATGAAGATGGATTAGACAAAGGAAATGAAGGCAAAATTAATTAATTAATTAAAACTAATAAAAACTAAAGCATTTTAAAAAAATAACTAAACTAAAACTAGCAAACTCACTCTAAAAACTCATTAAAACTAACTGAATTTGAAAAAAAAATTCACAACCCAATTAAAACTAAAACTAATGAAAAAGAACTATTATAACCTTGCAAGAGAATTCACTGTTCCAATGAGGGCCCTCAAAAATATAGTAGAGAGAATAAAGTACAAGAGTGTGTGTGTGTGTGTGTGTGTGTGTGTGTGTGTGTGTGTGTGAGAGCAGATGACATCACCATCCAACAGACTCAGTGATTATATCATTTCTAAGTTAATGTGGTGATTACTTATTGATGTTAAAGTGCTACACAGCACCTTTGAGAGAAGCTCCGGCTCTTTCTATTGCTGCTTTCATTCCCTTAAAATATACTTTTTTTTCTTCAAAACAAATATTTTCTGTAAGGAGTTATTCCTGACTCGACAGATGCTCGTTAGGAGGAGTAGTGAATTAAATGTGAGCTACTGAATGTTTGAAATGGACAGTGGAAGATTAACATACAACTCATTCATTTTGTGTCACATTCTGGGGCCAAGCTAAATGTTTCTGAAGGCTGCCATTGGTCCGCGGGCCACAGTTTGAGCAACTAGGGTCTAAAAAGAAAAAATCTGGGAGCCCACACTGCAAAAAAGGTGTGTCTAAAAACCAGATGAAACACTAAATCTAAGGGAAATGATCTTGCTGCATGGACAGATAATTTCACTTGATTTTTAAGATTTCTTAAATTAAGATTGTTAAATCTAGAAATAAGCATGGAAAACCACATAAAACCAGAAAAAAAAACATTTAAAACCAGAATAAATCCAGTTCAAACTACTTAAAACCAGAATAAAACCACATAAACCCAGAATAAAACCAGAATAAAAACCAAGAGATTTATTAAATAAAACCAGTTCAAACCAGAATTAAACCACATTAAACCAGAATAAAACCACATTAAACCAGAATAAAACCACATAAAACCAGAATAAAACCATTTTAAACCAGAATGAAACCAAGAGATGTCTTAAATAAAACCAGTTCAAACCAGAATAAAACCAGTTCAAACCACTTAAAACCAGAATAAAACCACATAAACCCAGAATAAAACCGCATAAAATCAGAATAAAACCATTTAAAACCAGAATAAAACCACATAAAACCAGAATAAAACCACTTAAAACCAGAATAAAACCATTTAAAACCAGAATAAAACCAAGATATGTCTTAAATAAAACCAGTTCAAACCAGAATAAAACCAGTTCAAACCACTTAAAACCAGAATAAAACCACATAAAACCAGAATAAAACCACTTAAAACCAGAATAAAACCATTTAAAACCAGAATAAAACCACATAAAACCAGAATAAAACCATTTAAAACCAGAATAAAACCAAGAGATTTCTTAAATAAAACCAGTTAAAACCAGAATAAAACCAGTTCAAACCACTTAAAACCAGAATAAAATCACATAAAACCAGAATAAAACCAAAATAAAACCACATAAAACCAGAATAAAACCAAATAAAACCAGAATAAAACCACATAAAACCAGAATAAAACCGCATAAAACCAGAATAAAACCACATAAAACCAGAATAAAACCAGAATAAAACCATTTAAAACCAGAATAAAACCAAGAGAAATAAACCATAAACCAGTTAAAAACCAGTTTAAGCCACTTAAAACCAGAATAAAACCATCTTCTAGCAGCTTATTGCTTCGACAACTATTGACTTTCATCAGTGGAAAGCTTCCAAAAGATTCAGAACCAGGGCAACTTGTGAATGTGAGATTTTGTAAGTAAATATCTCTTTACTCCTACTCACAAACTTCATGTGTCTCTGGAGGTGAATAGCTGCAGTAGAGGACCAGAGGTGAGCTCACAACCTTCTGAGGCACGTTTAACATCCACAGACTCACACTGAATAATCTGTTAGCGTAAGCAGTGTGTGTCATCTTCTGGCAGCAGCTGCTAAACCACAATCTGTTTTGTTTTCTGATTCCTCAAGGTTGCAAACAACAGGAATAAAGCTAGAACTGATTTTCTTTGCAGTCACATATTGTCATTGTCTGGCACTAAATCCTTCTTATTATACGTTTCTGTCAAGTTTTCTTCCTCCAACAGCAGCAAAAGTTTCTCCCTGCTCCAATTTCCTTTCCTTTCTGTTTCCAGTTGACACCTTTGTTCACATTTGCAACATTTAAAATTCTTTATTGAGCGTTGAGTGTTTTGAAAGTAAATAAAAAGATTCAAAATCACATTTTATGTTGGACTAAAGGACTAAAAAAGACACAAAATGACTAAAAAAAGACACAACATGACAAGACAAAATGACAAAAAACAACAACACAGAAGACACAAAATAACAAAAAAATTACACAAAATAACTGAAAAAGACACAAAATGAGAAGACAAAATGATTAGAAAAAAACACAGAAGAAGACACAAAATGACTAAAAAAAACACAGAAATACACAAAATGGCTAAAAAAGAAACAAAATCACCAAAAAAAGACACAAAATGACCAAAAAAGACACCAAAAGACACAAAATGACCCAAAAAAAACACAGAAAAAGACACAAATTGACTAAAGAAGACACAAAATTACTGGAAAAAAAACACAGAAGAAGACACAAAATGACACAAAAAGACCGAAATGTGTGAATACAGGCAGGATGGAAAGGATTCAGAAATGGACAAAGTAGCCCAAAACTCCATAGAGTTAAGACAATTTCCTCCTTTTTTATGCCTTTTTAAATGCTATAAATGTAAGATTGTTGCTAAGTTTTCGAGGATAGTTGCTCAAGGAAATAAACTTTTAAACACAAAGAGGGAAAGACTCCTTAGTTGAATCTTTCATGCAAATTCTAAAAAAGTTTGCTGAATACAGATGAAATTAAAGGGCACATTTAGTTCAAGTTTACTCCCTGTCCTCTTGTTGTTTGTTTATAAAATAGTGTGTTTTCATTCATTTTATTCACCTTCTATTCATTATTTCATTCTTATTCAAGTCAGAGCTTCCTGTGAAACTCTGTCTGCTCCCATTGAGATCTCAGTCCAATAATAAATAATAAGCTTTATTCACGTTTTTACACACATCACACCCACACCGACTCTTTTTGTCAGTTTTCTTCAGACCGTTTTCACACTAAAAAACATCACAGATTCTATTAAACTTTTCTAAATTCAGTGTAATGTGAATCTTTATACGTATGATTACAGTGAAAATACAGTGAAAGGGTCGAAGTTATGAGACCAAACCGCTAAACGTCCTTTATTATATCTATATAACATTATAACTTTATTGACACGTTGCCGTGGATACGCATTGTTCTGCTTCTCTCCTGGTGACGGCTCGCCTTGTTAGTGACCTGTCAATCAAAGGTAGCCCCGCCCCAAATCATACGATTCTTTATCTTCTATTTTCTTCTAAATGGGGCCATTATTAGAACTATTGACATCAGATTGTCTTGAAGAAGATTTTTTACTAGTGAGTGAGACCATAGTGTTGTCCTGAAAACATTTCTGAGGTAATAAATCAAGTGAGAAGTTTTCTCATTTTGTATTGAAATGAATGGAACAAAATGCTTCTGCAACCAAACTTAGCGCCCCCTGCTGGAATTTTCGGTAGATTGCAGCTAAAGGCACTTCCTGGTTGGCCGCCCTGCTCAGACCAGGAGGTTGCCGCCTGGGATAAACTCAACAGTCTCTCTCTTCTTTCTGTCTCTTTCTAGCCTGCGACATGAACGTACACAACCAGTGTGTGGTGAACGTTCCCAGCTTGTGTGGGACGGATCACACGGAGCGCCGGGGACGCCTCTTCCTCAAGATCGAGGTCAACATGGACAGACTACACGTCACAGGTTGGTTTCAGTCACTGCTGCCTGCTTCTAAAAACTGACATCTTTTCTAGGTAATACAATTCTACAATGTCATTTATCAGACGCTTTTATCCAAAGCGACGTACAAATGAGAGTAATACAACACAATCAAGGATGAAGTCAAGATACATAGCAGAGTAAGTGCCGTGGGTTCAGTTTGAGTCCATTAGGACACAAGTTCTTTTAGGTTTCGAGAGCGGTCAGTGAGATATTTGTTGTAGTCGTCAGTGTAGATCAAAAGTGAAGGTGTTCAGTAAAGAGTTGGTCTTCAGTCTCTTCTTAAAGATTGAGAAGGACTAGGGGTGTGACGAGATCTCGTGCCACGAGATCTTGCGAGATTAAACTTGAGTTAAAAATCTGTCTCGCGAGATTTGTGAGCTATCCAAACTTCTATTTGTGACCTGTGGGGGGCAGTAAAATGAAAAGAACAAGAGGAGGAGAAGGAGGGGAAGCAGCAAGCGGCCAGAATGATGCAGTGGGATTTCCTAAATCAGAGCTGCTCATATTTTAATCAATGATCAGCGGAGAAGCTGTACTAGCTGTATTAGCCATGCTGCTTCGTTTAAGCAATTATGCGACAATCCAAAACCATACGTCACCTCCGGAGACATTTGAGAGGGCGTGGCCTGAGACTTTCCCGGTAAAGGAAACACGGCTTATATTGTTTGCACTTGAAAAAAAAGAGAGAAATATTTAGTTTAATTTATTTTGTTTTAACTTTTATAAATTTTAGTTTTAGTTTCAATTTGTGGAAGAAGAAGTTTGTTAACAGCTCATGCTTACATCATGCATGTAAAGAGTTATAATAAAACATTTCAAAATGCAACTAAATAAAAGTCTGTTGGTCCAGTCAGATATTTTGTCATTGTAGTTTTCTTAAAATCTCGTCTCGTTCTCGTGAACCCAATATCGTGTCTCATGAGCTGAATGTATCATCACACCCCTAATTAGGATTTAGCATAACGGATGGAGTTTGGAAGTTGGTTCCACCACCTATAGGGCTCTACAGAGGAGAAGAGTCTGGTTGGAGACGTAGAGGCCTTCAGCCTTCAGGAGGATCCCATTCTGGATCATCTGCAGAGGCTTGGTGGTGCAGCAGGAAGAGTTGCAGTAGTCTAAACGCAATAATGTGGTGGAATATCTTAATAGACGACAAGAGTTTCTAGAAAGACAGCCCTGTGAGGGATTTAATGACAAGTATCACAAAACAGATACAATATTCAAGCTACACAAGCAGAAGTTTCCTGTAAAGAGACTGTGACTGTTGCTCAGATTTCTCTGTGTTTGTCAACCCATATGTGGTTCATTTTTAAACTGCTATATGTCTGATATTTTAATACATCTTCAAATTAATTCACAACAATAGTAAAAGGTCCTGAACCAGGAGTTGTGTGGATTGTTCAGTCAGATAGAGTCTGATCTTCCTGATGTTGTACAGGGAGAATAAACAAGATCGGACAATTGAGGACACATGAACCTTTTTTTTTTGTGATCAAATTTTTATTTGGATTTGAAGGACAACAATCATCATCATTCAACAGCACATAAATAAAGTAATTACCAAATATAAGCATGTGCATACCTATGTACGCACACACACAGAGCTCACTCAGCTCACACCAAAATGCCTTTGCATCATGGACGCGTGCTGTGGACAGTTCCAGAAGCGCAACATCTATGAAGTTGAGCAACCACTGTTGCCGAGTTAGTATATGAGGCGGTTTCTAATATTTGACGCCCTGTGCAAGGTATCATTTATTCATAAAATAAGCATCCTTAATTGCTAACAATTACATAAAGAAAGCACAGGTAACAAAAGGGTAATAGAGGGTTAATAAACTGGAATCAAACTCTGCAAGAAAAGAAGAAAAAACACCTAAAGAGAACTCTAAAAACCACTTAGTTTGCATTTATGGCATAAAAAAAAATGGAGTCATGGCTGCTTTCATAACTTGTGTGTCCCACGTGTGTGTGTGTGTGTGTGTGTGTGTGTGTGTGTGTGTGTGTGTATTTTCAACACCTCCAAATTATCCTGTCAGTCAGCAGCAGCACCTGGAGTGGACAAGTCTCCCGTGTTAAAACGCCTTCGGCAGGGAGAGAAATGACTCTCTCTCTCTCTCTCTCTCTCTCTCTCTCTCTCTCTCTCTGTCTCTCTCTCTCTCTCTCTCTCTCTGTCTCTCTCTCTCTCTCTCTCTCTCTCTCTCTCTCTGTCTCTCTCTCTCTCTCTCTCTCTCTCTCTCTCTGTCTCTCTCTCTCTCTCTCTCTCTCTCTCTCTCTCTCTCCCTCTCTCTCTCTCTCTCTCTCTCTCTCTCTCTCTCTCTCTCTCTCTCTCTCTCTCTCAGGGAATAAGAGTGCCAGGGCCAATAAAGTGTTTTTAACTCCGTGGGGATCAAACAGGAAATAACCTCGGGCTAGAGCGGGGACAGATGTGGCAGATGTGATTGACTCGGAAATATATTGCTTTCATAATACGTGTTTGTTTGTTTGTTTGTTTGTTTGTTTGTAGTGGTCCAGATGGAGGGAGAGTCCCAGTCACAGCATTTGTTCTCTGCTCTGCTTTTCACTTTTTATTGTGTTTCAGTCTGACACTTTCCTGCTGAGCGCTGGCAGAAACACTGTCTCTGTCCCGTTTCATGTCCCTGATGTGATGTGACGAGTCAGAGAGAATGAGTGACTCAGCAGATTATGACAGCGGTTATATCAGCTCTTTTCTGATTCGGCTGAAACTGAAGCGGCTCACATTCACAGAGAGACGACTGTTAACATGTTAGACTAAAGCGTGGGTCTCAAACTCGCGGCCCGTGGGCCAATTGTGGTATTTTTGGTAATTTTGTGTCTTTTTTGGGGTAATTCTGTGTCTTTTTTTAATAATTTTGTGTATTTTTTTTGGTAATTTTATGTCTTTTGTAAGTAATTTTTTTGTCTTTTTTTGGTCATTTTGTATCTTTTTTAAAAATAATTTAGAGTCTTTTGGGGGATTTCTGTGTATTTTTGGTCATTTTGTGTCTTTTTTTGTAATTTTGTGTCTTTTTGGGTCATTTTGTGTCTTTTTTTGGTCATTTTCTGTCTTTTTTTTGTAATTTTGTGTCTTTTTTTGTAATTTTGTGTCTTTTTTGGTCATTTTGTATCTTGTTTTAATAATTTATTGTATTTTTTGGTCATTTTGTGTCCTTTTTTGTAATTTTGTGTCTTTTTTTGTAATTTTGTGTCTTTTTTTGCTTATTTTGATACTGCCTCCAGCGGCCCCCAGGTACTTTGAGTTGGAGACCCCTGGACTAGAGTGTGCTCTCGTGTTGTCCTTGACTTTACACACAACAAAACAGCCGGCAGCGTTTCTGTGTTTGTGAAAGTGTGGCTTCACACTGTGTCAACGTCAAGGAGCGTACTGCAGCACCTGCTGCTGGCGCATGTGGTGTCTGATATTTAACACATACACACTCTACATCCATGTTTGTTCTCCCTTCGTCATACAGCTACAGTATTCATCTTTATGTGATAAATAAGTGTGTTACAAATTGTGGGAAAAAAAACAATTTCAATAATCCAGAGCCCAAAACACATGTTCGGATTGCTTTTTCTGTGTGAAAAATAAACCAGAACTTGTTAACACATGACCTTTCAGGCAACATTGTACCATAATGGTGCACAAGTGAAAAAGAAAGTTTTTAAAATCAATTTTAACATAATTTATGTAATAAATATGTGTCAAAGATTCAGTAGCTTCAATGGGGGACAATACAAAACATTTTAAATTTAAAAACATTATAAAAGGAACTTTTCTAACCGGTTTCTTGTCTGAATGTTGCCTGTAGGAAACATTTCGCCGTCGCTAACTGTGCACAATGTCAGCAGCTGAAAGCAGCATGGCTAATTATGCACAGCGTCTTCACTGATCATAAACATAGTGATGGTGAATTAACCAGCATTGCTAACTGTGCACAGAGTGTCTGGTGCTTGTTGTAAACAAACAGAGATCGCTAAGTGAACACCTCCTGCAGCAGCAGCACATACACACTGTACTGCTACAGAGCTAACTGTTAGCCTGTTAGCACATACACACTGTACTGCTACAGAGCTAACTGTTAGCCTATTAGCACATACACACTGTACTGCTACAGAGCTAACTGTTAGCCTGTTAGCACATACACACTGTACTGCTACAGAGCTAACTGTTAGCCTGTTAGCACATACACACTGTACTGCTACAGAGCTAACTGTTAGCCTGTTAGCACATACACACTGTACTGCTACAGAGCTAACTGTTAGCCTGTTAGCACATACACAATGTACTGCTACAGAGCTAACTGTTAGCCTGTTAGCACATACACACTGTACTGTTACAGAGCTAACTGTTAACTGTCTCATCCACATTAACTGTCACATCCTGCTTAGCGTTCTATCCAATCAGTAACCAGGCTTTTTTCAGGGGAGAATAAAGACCCTGCTCTTCTACAGGGACGAAAAAAGTCCTGACAAAAGTCCGCTCTGGACGGCTCGTATTCAAATTAGGGGCGTTTCGGCGAGTGAGACCCGCCTCATTCTGGGTATTGGGCGGTTGTGGAAACAGTCCTAATATGGCCTCCTGGAGGTCATGTGACAAATTAAAGCGTTGCTATTGGTTCCCTATACTCTTCCCTCTTTTTAAAAGTATCGCATCACTCAAAAACATGCATTGTAGAAATCTGACAGGCCAGAAATGGGGCAACACCGTACCATAGAGGGCTATAGGAAAAATATGTGAAGTAAATAGGATAGAGATGAAATGAAAAGTCTCCAGAGCAGCAGTAAACTGTTGTTACAGAGACGGACCAGTTGAAAGAAGAGGATTGTTAGAGCGGTTAGAGGAGGAAGAGGAAGAGAACAATGTGAACTGTTCTGTTCTCTGTAGTTTCTCTCCTCCTGCATGTTAGCGCTCTGAACAGAGAACCTCAGCTTGTTCTTCTCTCCTACAGACTAGAGGCTCACCGCAACAATCTGAACCTGATTAAATCTTTCCAGCCAAGAAAACAGACACATCTCTCTCTCTCTCTCTCTCTCTCTCTCTCTCTCTCTCTCTGTCTCCATCCCTTCTTCTAATATTGACATTTCCTGTTATCATCTCCTACCTGTTCCTCAGAGACCTCATCTATTTTCTCTCCGTATACCTGCTGAGCTCCGGTCCGTTCACTGATCTTCCTTCATTTTCTCCCTCAATAAGACATCAACATCTCTCCTTTGTTCTCTTTCTCTACCAGCTGAAACCATCGCTCAGTTGAGCTCGTCATCATTTTCCCTTCTGGCCGACCTGGTCTCACAGGAATCTGTGAAATAGCCACGGAATCACGCAAATTTCCGTGAAATACACACAAATTTCGCTACAATGCAGATTTGTGTCCAAGTCACGTGACTTTCAAGGTTCCGGAAGTCAGAACAAAAAACATGGCGGACAGTTCTCACATTTTTAGTGAAAAAAAAAACGATATTTTGACTTTGTTTCTGCATAAAAATAGCCTGGCTCACACCAGACTAATCACAAATGAGATCTAGTCTGGACTGGTTTCCAGACTAGATCCTCCAGAGCCGTTTATTGGGCTCTTAGCCAATCGTATCAGTGGTAGCGGGGCTAGTTGGTAGACTAGGCTTTGGCCAAATCCTGTCGGAAGCATTAAGGCTAAAACATCTTTTTTGGTGGTGAAACAGGAGTTTAAAGTCAAATGTTGTTCTTCTTCTTCTTTTAAAATCAACTTTGGCTCTAAACTATCTAGAACACCGTCTACAGCTGGATCTAAAGAGAGCTTCACGTCTGCTGCAGCCATGTTGGATCTGTAAGAAAACTACAAAACTACAAGCTTCCATCTGTCCAGTAGTACGCGTCATTGTCTTGGCTACCATAAAAATGGATTTTGATTACATTTCTAGCAAGAAAAATATGTTTTATTTTTTAAATATTCACTCAGTGAATGTACATAATCACTTTGTCACGAAGATCTCGCCAGAAAATGACCAAAAAAAGACACAAAATGACAAAAAAAGACACAAAATGACCAAGAAAAAGACACAAAATTACCAAATAAGACACAAAATTACAAAAAATACACAGAATTACCAAAAAAATACACTAAATTATTAAAAAATGACCAAAAAAAGACACAAAATGACCAAAAAAGACACAAAATGATTTTAAAAAGACACAAAATTACTGAAAAAATGACACAAAATTACCAAAAAAAGGACACAAAATGACAAAAAAAGATACAAAATGACCAAAAAAAGACACAAAATGACAAAAAAAGACACAAAATGACCAAAAAAAGACACAAAATTACCAAAAAAATACACAGAATTACCAAAAAAGACACTAAATTATTTTTAAAAAGACACAAAATGACAAAAAAAATACACTAAAGTATTAAAAGAAGACACAAAATGACCAAAAAAAGACACAAAATGACCAAAAAAGACACAAAATTACCAAAAAAAGACACAAAATTACCAAAAAATACACAAAATTACAAAAAAAAGAACACAAAATGACAAAAAATACACAGAATTACCAAAAAAGACACAAAATGACAAAAAAAAACGCACAAAATTAAATCGAATCGTGGCTATTCCACAGATTCCTGTGCGACCAGGTTGCAGCATCTGTCCTTTGTTCTCTCTCCTCCTTTTTTTTTCTCTACCAGCTGAAACCATTGCTCAGTTGAGCGCCTCGTCCTTTTCCCTTCTGGCTCTCATCTTCTTTCTCCGTCTCTTACCTTGTTTCCTTTATTTTTCTTTTTTTCCCTGCTAATTACCTCCTTCATCCTCCTCTTCCTCCTCTTCCTCCTCTTCCTGATCAACATCTCTTTGAGCCAAAGTGACATAAACAACCTGTGGGCATGAGCAGAGGTTTATTCTGGAGTTTTAAGAAAAGGCAAACATGCAAATGTCCCCCCATGACCTGCGCACACACACACACACACACCCACACTCATACACACTCAGAGGGCATGTGAGGACCGGGACACAGCGGTTTACTCAGGGTGAGATTTCCTCCTGCTGACATGTTCGCCTCAGGTTTGAAGCATAGTTCAACAAGAATACTCTTTTTCCTCTCAACTGACAACAATTCAAAACACCATCAGGCCTGTTAGTACAAACACAGGCTTAATATCTGATATTAATATCTGATATTTACTCTAAGAGGCTTTTGACGACACACTTACTGTATGTGTGTCATCTGTGGGGGAACACAAATAGTAAAAAAAAAGGTTGTTTTTTAGATTATATACAGCAAAAAAGGTGTTTAGTCTAAAAACAAGAATAAAACAGTAAATCTGAGGGAAATGATCTTGATGCATGGACAGATAATTTACCTTGACAAGATTTATTAAATTGTCTTGAATCTTAAATTAAGATTGTTAAACCTAGAAATAAGCATGTTGAACACTTCAAAAAAGAAATTAACTCTAAAACAAGATATATTTAAGACTTCTAAATCTAAGTTTTTTTAATCTTGTAAGAAACAAATAATTAGCAGGACCTAACACTGAACACTAAAACTAATAAAAACTAAACTAAAACTAGCAAACTCACTCTAAAAACTTACTAAAACTAACTAAATTTGAAAAAAGAATGTATGCACACTGTAAAAAAAACCCCAACTGTTGTTTTTAACGGTAACAAAAAATGGCAGCTGTGGTTGCCAGAACTTTACCATAATAAATACGGTGCAACTTTTTCTAATATTACTGTAAAATGATATTAACACTGTTGATTTCACGTTTAAGATTGCCATTTTATTCCATATTTTACTGTAAAAAATAAACTTTTTCCATCAAAAGAAACGCTGTTCTGTCATATAATTGACAAGAAAATACTTAATAAATGCAGCATAAATTAAAGATTTACCATTAAATATTACAGTATATTTTTGTTAGAGATATGGTGTTTAATACATTTAACAGTGAGGAAAAGTATTTTTACAAAAAATAAATGCCAAAATTACAGTGAATTCCATCTTGGAAAAAAGGGATTTTCTTATCCATTTAGAGCAGTGGAGTGAAAATAAAGTTCAGCGTATATTAGTATATTTTTTAATATTCGCACTGCCAGAGTATTTTACAGTGGACTAATGTATTTTTAAAAAAAACATTTTTTCATTTCACAGCTAATACTTTAAAGCAGGTGTCTCAAATTCAAATTACCTGAGGGCCGCTGGAAGCAGTATCAAAATGACCAAAAAAAGACACTAAATCACAGGAAAAAACTAAATTACTTTAAAAAGACACAAAATGCCCGAAAAAGACACAAAATTACTTAAAAGACACAAAATGGCCCAAAAAATACACACAATTACTAAAAAAGACACAAAATTATTAGAAAAAGACACAAAATTGCCCAAAAAGACACAAAATTACAAAAAAAGACACAAAATCATTTTTAAAAAATCCACAAAGTTACTTAAAAAAAGACACAAAATGGCCAAAAAAGACACAAAATGGACCAAAAATACACAAAATTATGAAAAAAAGACACAAAATAATTAGAAAATATATTAGTATATTTTTTTATACTCACTGTGCCAGTGTATTTTACAGTGGAGTAATGTATCTTTCAAAAAATAACTGTAAAAAATACTGTTTTGGCTGATATAAACCTTTCCAGTGTTTCATTGTCACTGAAACTGAATTAACTCATTTATCATTTTACGTCTTTTACTGTCCTGGTTTAGCAGTTTTTCACCGTTAAACCTCCAGACATGTTTTACAGTGTATCAGACCCTGACGGAGCATTCTGCAGGGATCCATCCAGCTCCTGTTCAGCCGAGCAGCTTTCCCCTTCAGATTATCAGACATTCATTGGTTGCACATGGCATTGTTATGCAACAACACATTTGAATTTCAAAGCCTTTTTAGGGAGATCACACTGTCGGCCCGCTGCAGCCGCAGCACGCAGCGCCCCGGGAGCCACCACATGTCAGCTTTAGCTGCCTTTTTCCTTTTCTCTTTAATAAGCAGACATTCAGGTCAGATACAGAAAATATAGTGTTAGCATGGATGGGTGTTTCCAAAAAAAAAATACACACGCATACTCTCATGTTACTTTTATGTATCACATATCAATCAATCAAACTTTATTTGTATAGAACTTTTCATACAAGAGAAATGTAACACAAAGTGCTTCACATAAAAAAGGAGAAAATAATAATAAAAACCAAAGTAAATAATAATATCAATAAAAAGTAAAAAAGCTAGATAAAAAATAAATAAATAAATATATATATAATCACTTTAAAGCACTTTAGATAAATTAGCTGAGATGTTTTAAAATAAATAAGGCATTTTGGAGAAGAAAGAAGTTGAACTTTGTCATTCATTATCTCTAAACAATAAAGGATCCATGCAATAAAAGTCTAATCCAGGGGTCTCAAACTCGTGGCCCGCGGGCCAATTGTGGCCCTCGTGACAATATTTTGTGGCCCCCACCTTGATATGAAAGTTTAATGTGAGTTTTATATGAATGGCACTTTACTGTGTTGTGTGTGGAAGGTCCCTTTAATTACTTTTGGTCTTTTTTGGTAATTTTGTGTCTTTTTAAAGGAATTTAGTGTATTTTCTGTCATAATGTGTCTTTTTTTGGTCATTTTGTGTCTTTTTAAAATAATTTAGTGTCTTCTTTTTAAAATATAATTTTGAGTCTTTTCTAATAATTGTGTGTCTTTTTTTAAAAATAATTTTGTGTTTTTTTGGTAAATCTGTGTCTTTTTTTGGTCATTTTGTGTCTTTTTTTTTTGTAATTTTGTTTATTTTTTGGTCATTTTGTGTCTTTTTTCAAATAATTTTATGTCTTTTTTGGTCATTTTGTGTCTTTTTAAAATTATTTTATGTCCTTTTTGGTAATTCTGTGTATTTTTTGGTTATTTTGTGTCTTTTTTAAGTAATTTAGTGTTTTTTTTTGTCATTTTGTGTCTTTTTTTTGTGATCATTTTGATACTGCCTCCAGCGGCCCCCAGGTAATTTGAGTTTGAGACCCCTGGTCTAATCTAAGTGCCGGTGCACTTTGTTATATAGTGTTTGTGTAGTTCAGGTGGAACATTGAGCTCCAGCGTGTCTCGCTGCATGACGGCAGCAGAGTGGATCCATGCTGCTAGTGATGCATGTAAACAGCAGCTTTGTTTCGGTGATTCAACCTCTAATCAAGTGAACAGACGCATTATATACGTCCGCTTTATTTCTGTCTATATAATGTTTGTTTTACCCCCAACAACGACAACAACAAACACTCAAACACACACTAATTGTATTATTAAAAAGCTCGTAAGGAGTGAGGGGAGAGGAGGACACGCAAGGAAAGCAGCTCCTGTTGTATCTAAGCAACAACAGACAGCAGAGATGGCCCTTGATCACTGCTGATGATGATGTTTCAGTGTGTGAGTGTGTGTGTGTGTGTGTGTGTGTGTGTATGTGTGTGTGTGTAGAGAGAGAGAGAGAGAGAGAGAGAGATTGCACATGTGCACAATTACATAAAATATGTGTGGAACTTGCACAAACATTTACAGGACCGAAACATTGCTCTGTTTTTGTGTTTGTTTATCCAAATATTGTGTGTGTGTGTGTGTGTGTGTGTGTGTGTGTGAGTGTGTGTGAGTGTGTCTGTGTGTGTGTGTGTGTGTGTGTGTGTGTGTGTGTGTGTGTAGAAAGAGAGAGAGAGAGAGAGATTGCACATGTCCACAATTACATGAAATATGATACATGTTTGTTGAGTATTGTGTGTGTGTGTGTGTGTGTGTGTGTGTGTGTGTGTGTGTGTGTGTGTGTGTGTGTGTAGAGAGAGAGAGAGAGAGGGATTGCACATGTGCACAATTACATGAAATGTTTGTGGAACTTGCACAAACATTAACAGGACTGATCCATCGCTGTGTGTTTTTGTGTTTGTTTATCCGAATATTGTGTGTGTGTGTGTGTGTGTGTGTGTGTGTGTGTGTGTGTGTGTGTGTGTGTGTGTGTGTTTGTGTGTGTAGAGAGAGAGAGAGATTGCACATGTGCACAATTACATGAAATATGTGTGGAACTTGCACAAACATTAACAGGACCGATCCATCGCTGTCTGTTTTGTGTTTGTTTATCCGAATATTGTGTGGTGTGTGTGTGTGTGTGTGTGAGTGTGTGTGTGTGTGTGTGTGTGTGTGTGTGAGTGTGTGTGTGTGTGTGTGAGTGTGTGTGTGTGTAGAGAGAAAAGAGAGAGAGGGATTGCACATGTGCACAATTACATAAAAAAATATGTGGAACTTGCACAAACATTTACAGAACTGATCCATCGCTGTGTGTTTTTGTGTTTGTTTATCAGAGTATTGTATGGTGTGTGTGTGTGTGTGTGTGTGTGTGTGTCTGTGTGTGTCTGTGTCTGTGTCTGTGTGTGTAGAGAAAGAGAGAGACTGCACATGTGCACAGTTGCATGAAATGTGTGTGGAACTTGCACAAACATTTACATCGCTGTCTGTTTTTCTGTTTGTTTATCAGAGTATTGTGTGGTGTGTGTGTGTGTGTGTGTGTGTGAGTGTGTGTGTGTGTGTGTGTGTGTGTGTGTGTGTGTGTGTGTGTGTGTGTGTGTGTGTGTGTAGAGAGAGAGAGAGAGAGAGAGAGATTGCACATGTGCACAATTACATAAAATGTGTGTGGAACTTACACAAACATTTACAGAACTGATCCATCGCTGTCTGTTTTTGTGTTTGTTCATCAGAGTATTGTGGTGTGTGTGTGTGTGTGTGTGTGTGTTTGCCTCGTTACTGTGTTTACAGGCGCGTAGAAGTTGCTTTGGCGTTGTTTGGCGCCAGCGTTGCCATGGAAGTGACTGATGCCTTTAATGCTGCCACAGCCAGCGGAGGGGAGGATTTAGATGAGAACGTGGGATGCTGCTGAGATTTTCCTTCTGCTCCTCGTACTTCATTGTATCTGTGTGTGTGTGTGTGTGTGTGTGTGTGTGTGTGTGTGTGTGTGTGTGTGTGTGTGTGTGTGTGTTTAGGTTTGTGGGCGAGCAAGAGACAGAAAGAAAGAGAGAGGAGAGCCATAAACCCAGGGAGGAGGAGGAGGAGGGATTACTGTAGCAGATTTAGTAATGGATAAGTAGTGAACTGAGAGTTTGGAGCAACACATTCATGTTTCATGTTGAAGGTAAAAAGCTTGACTGGTTCAGAGTCAGAGAGCTGCAGCGCCCTCTACTGCAGCACACTGGAACTACTATTACAATATTACCACCTGATTATCCTTCACGTTTTATAACATCATTAAATAGTATTTATTCACTACAGGGAAAAAGTTTGGAAGCAGCTTTAATGTTCTGTTCATAATGGCTTTCTTTATTAAAAACCAGTCTGGATTCTTTGTATTTTTGGATGTGTTTACTGCATGATCAGACTACTTATATATACTAATAAATAGTAGCAAATAAAATAAATAAATTAGATATGATAAATACAAAATGAAGTATGGTAAGATCAAATAAAAATAAAATAAAAAACAAAAGTAAAAAAGCTAGATAAAAATGATGAAAACAATAAATAAATAATTAAAAAGTAGTGTATGATAAATATATATAAATATACTAGTAAATAGTAGTAAATAAATAAATAAAATACATTTATTAGATATAAAAAAAAATAAATAAAGTAAGGTAAGATAAAATAAAATAAAGAAAACAACAGTAAATAATAATACGAATAGAAATGTAAAAAAGCTAGGTAAAAAATATGAAAATAAATAATAAATAATTAAAAGTAGAGCATGATATATATACTAATAAATAGTAACAAATAAATACATATATAAAATATGATATAATAAATAAAAATAAAGTAAGGTAAAATAAAATAAAATAAAAAAACAAAAGTAAATAATAACTATGCTGCCTCACACACACAACTGAAATGCTTTTATACACACAACTGAAACGCCTTCCTTTTACACCGAAATCTCAGCAGTATTTATGAGAGCTTTTCAATAATGTGTGTGAGAGCACAACATTTTAGTTGTATTAGCTCTTATCCAACAAACAGTCTAGTGGGGTTTTTTTTCATTATTATTTTATTCTTTTTGTAACATTTTTTCGTTTCACAGCTAATACTTTAAAACAGGGGTCTCAAACTCAAATTACGCAGTATCAAAATAACCAAAAAAAGACACAAATTGACCAAAATAAGACACAAAATGGCCCAAAAAAGACACAAAATTACTAAAAAAAAGACACAAAATGAAAGAAAAAAACACAAAATTACTGAAAAAAGACACGAAATGACCAAAAAATACACAATATTGCAAAATTACAAAAAAAACACAAAATTACAAAAAAAACCCACAAAATTACAAAAAAACCCCACAAAATTACAAAAAAGACACAAAATTATTAGAAAAAGACATAAAATTACCAGAAAAGACACAAAATTACCCAAAAAACACAAAATTACTAAAAAAAACAAACAAAATGATAATGAAACTAAATTACTTAAAAAAGACACAAAATGACAGAAAAAAGACACAAAATTACCAAAAAAAGACACAAAATGACCCCAAAAAATACACAGAATTACAAAAAAAAAGACACAAAGTCAGATTAAATCTTGCAAACACAGAACTAAATGAGCTGCAGTGACTCTGAATGACAGTTCCTTTTCTAACGTTTGCTTTGTATTCAGCACTGAGAGAGATTATTTGTGCTCCGGAGAGGAAATACATTACCACTGTTTTAATGACGAATCTCAGCAAACGTGTCCTTGTGTGAAAGTTCACACTGACTCCCTGAAACGCTCAGATTAAAGCCTTTTCTCTCCTTGTTCCCTGTCTGATTACATTTAAATATGCAGAGTGGAGACGTCGAGGATTTAGTGTGATCTTGTTTCTGCTCTCCGTCTGTTTTATCAGTTTTATCATCAGAAACTTGAGCTTGATATTTGCAGCCTTTTCTTCTAATTGTGCTGAGTTTCATTACTGGCCTTGGGAAATCGTACACATCATTGTTCTCTGTAAGCCACGGCTGAAGTGCCGTCTTTGTATGTTTCACAGGCTCTCATTGGTTAGTTTTTATCTATAAATGTGTTCTTAGGCTGCTTCCACCTGTCTACATACATGTGTTCTCCTCATTTTACCTCTTATATGCAACTTGTGTCCACATTTGCAACATTTTGTTGTGTTTCTTTGGGTTGTTGATACAGTAAGTCAAAGTGAAAAAATAATGATCAGGTCATAAAGGTGAGGTTGTGCTGATAAAAAAAAAAGATACCGACATGATGTGGTAAACATTGTTTTAAATAAAGTACATATGTATATATATATATATATATATATATGTATATATATATATATATATATATTGGTCTATATAATTATTAGAAAAATAAACAAAATTACTAAAAAAAAAAGACACAAAATGACAGAAAAAAACACCTAAAATGGTCCAAAAAATACACAAAATTACTAAAAAAAAATGACACAAAATTACTAAAAAAGATACAAAATGACCAAAAAAAGACACAAAATGACCAAAAAAACACCCAAAATGGTCCAAAAAATACAGAAAATTACAAAAAAAGACAAAATGACTGAAAAAACACTAAATTACTTTAAAAAGACACAAAATGACCCCAAAAAAAAACCCAAATGGTCCAAAAAAGACACAAAATTACTAAAAAAGACACAAAATTACTAAAAAGAAGACACAAAATGACTGAAAAAACACTAAATTACTTTAAAAACACCCAAAATGGCCCAAAAAATACACAAAATTACTAAAAAATACACAAAATTATTAAAAAAGACACAAAATGACTTTAAAAAAGACACAAAATGACTGAAAAAACACTAAATTACTTTAAAAAGACACAAAATTACTAAAAGAAAAAGACACAAAATTACTAAAAAAAAGACACAAAATTACTAAAGAAAAAGACACAAAATGACTGAAAAAACACTAAATTACTTTAAAAAGACACAAAATTAAAAAAAAAATACACAAAATTACTAAAAAAAAGACACAAAATGACCCAAAAAACACCCAAAATGACACAAAAAAGACACAAAATGACCCAAAAGAGACACAAAATTACTAAAAAAAAGACACAAAATTACTTTAAAAAAAAGACACACTAAAACTATATATATATATATATATATATATATATATATATATATATATAATTTTTCCTTGAGTTCTGGTTTAAAGGATGCTGTAGTTACATGTCTCTCCTATAGCTGACATTTAGTTGTGTGTTGACATGAAGCAGCTAAGTGGGCCAGTGGTGGAGTCGGCCCATTGGCCACTTACAGTAGATGTTGTCGCCATGGTGAAAGTGGCATGCTCACACACACACACACACACACACACACACACACACACCCTCCTACTCCTGTTGCTATGTAACAGCACTCCTTTTTTCTTCTTCTTCCATTTGTCAGTTATCACACAGGGAAACGTCACGCCTCCCTCACATTATGTGCTCACCTCCTGCCTGACCATGTGAGAGGGAGTACACTACTTTATTTATCACCCTCTTATTTACATCTTACTTACAGCAGTTTAGTGTGAGTAGTAGGCCTATTTATGCAGTTTTTCCCTTTTTTTTCTTGTTGTTGATTTTATGTTTGCGTGTGCCCTAACACCCACCAGTGTTATAATCCAGTTGGTGCTGTTTCACAAGTGAATTTTGACAGTATGTTTCGCTTCACAGCACCTGTTTTCAGCGTATGTTGTGTCTGATTTAATGAGCCATTAACTGAGTAATTTATCTATCTATCTTTCTATCTTTCTATCTATCTATCTATCTATCTATCTATCTATCTATCTATCTATCTATCTATCTATCTATCTATCTATCTATCTATCTATCTATCTATCTATCTATCCATCCATCCATCCATCCATCATCCATCTATAAATCTATCTATCTATCTATCTATCTATCTATCTATCTATCTATCTATCTATCTATCTATCTATCTATCTATCTATCTATCTATCTATCTATCCATCCATCCATCCATCCATCTATAAATCTATCTATCTATCCATCTATCTATCTATCTATCCATCTATCTATCTATCTATCTATCTATCTATCTATCTATCTATCTATCTATCTATCTATCTATCTATCTATCTATCTATCTATCTATCTATCTATCCATCCATCCATCCATCCATCTATAAATCTATCTATCTATCTATCTATCTATCTATCTATCTATCTATCTATCTATCTATCTATCTATCTATCTATCTATCTATCTATCTATCTATCTATCTATCCATCCATCCATCCATCCATCTATAAATCTATAAATCTATCTATCTATCTATCTATCTATCTATCTATCTATCTATCTATCTATCTATCTATCTATCTATCTATCTATCTATCTATCTATCTATCTATCTATCTATCTATGTGTGCCATTAATCAGCAATAAAGAGGCTGCAGCAACATACATTTCTTTCTTTCTTTCTTTCTTTCTTTCTTGGACTTCAAATGTCCAAATAAAGACGTAAAATGACTAAAAAGAGTAATAAAAAGACCAAAAAACAAAAAAAGGTTTAAAATGACCAAAAAAATATGCAAACTTACAAAAAAAAACCCATTAAAAGACCAAAAAAAAGACTTAAAATGACTAAAAAAGATGTAAAATTACCAAAATATCTATCTATCCATCTATCTATCTATCTATCTATCTATCTATCTATCTATCTATCTATCTATCTATCTATCTATCTATCTATCTATCTGTAAACTGCCCATACTTATGACTATTTAAGACTATTTATTATCATCCATTCATCTACCTGCACTGTTGCTTTACTGTACATTCTTTACTGTATATATTTCTATAACATATTCATTCACTGTATATATCCAATAGCATATTGAATTCATACACTGCAAAAAAAAAAAGGTGTGTCTGAGGGAAATAATCTTGCTGCATGGACAGATAATTTCACTTGACAAGATTTCTTAAATTAAGATTATTAAATCTAGAAATAAGCATGTTGAACGCTTAAAATAAGAAATTAACTCTTAAAACAAGAATAAAATAGAATAAAAACAGAATAAAACCAGTTAAAACCAGAATAAAACCAGTTAAAACCAGAATAAAACCAGTTAAAACCAGAATAAAATCATTTAAAACCAGAATAAAACCACATCAAACCACAATAAAACCAGAATAAAACCAGTTAAAACCAGAATAAAATCATTTAAAACCAGAATAAAACCAGATAAAACCACAATAAAACCAGTTGAAACCAGAATAAAACTACATAAAACCAGTTAAAACCAGAATAAATTTTGCACTTTTCCGACTCGGAGGTCAGATCTTTCCGAGTTCCGAGTGCAATCGAACGCAGCATTAACTTAAATCTCTCCTTTGTCAGTGTTGTTTATAAATAAACTTGCAAAGATTTGAAATTACATAAGGTTTTATTCCACACATAGATCATACAGGGAGGTAATTTTACATGAACTGAGCTCATATCTTCTCTGTTTGCTGTCTGGCCTCGGAGTAACTAGCAGTGACTCACCGCTCCGTCTCTGTTCATCTGAACCCCTGAGTCACACACACACACACACACACACACACACACTCAAATTCAGTTTATTTTAATGAGTTTTTAGAGTGAGTTTGCTAATTTTAGTTTAGTTTTTGTTCGTTTAGTTGTAATGGGGTATTTTTTGGGTGGGCGATTAAAAGAGGTCACAGTAAATTTTGCCTTAATTACAGCCACGGGGCAATCGCACCGAGCACTATTATATATCAAAACGTGCGGTTTGATCGGGATTGGTGTGCTATTACTTTTCTCTACGGAATACGAAGAAACTGCCCAAAATTTTGCATTGAAATGAATGGGACGGCCAAAAAAATGAGCGAAAAAGAACAATAATTGGAGATTTTTAAACGTCTACTTCTCCGGCATAATTTCACCTAGAGACTCCATTTAAACTTTAAACAGTAGACACAAGTCTTGTGTATCGGTGTATTAATCCACGTTTCGATAGGTCTTATAGTTTTTTATCAATCCCTGTTCAATGACCATGATCATTTTTGGAGAAATTCTGAGATTATAATGGGTGTGTATTGCATGGAATGTTCGTGTCACAGTGTGTGACATCATCACCAGAGTGTAGAGGGAGAGAAAAAATTGTCAAAAAATAAATTTGAAAACTGCGCTTCAGGCCGCAAATTCCACTCTACAGAAATAATTTATACATAGAAACGTAGGAAAATTTGTCTTCTCACTCACAATCCTCTGGTAAAGCTGTCAGAGTTATAGTTTGGGCGTAGGACACACAGATGATCCACCAACACGCACCAACAGCCTCATTGGCTCCCATATTAAAAACGCTGGAAGATTTCAGAAAAAGGGAGATGTAACAGTTTTTTTAGATCGCTCTAACAAAGCTATTTTTTAATTTTTCTTAAAAAAAACATATGTAGACGTTCAGGAAGAACTCAGGACGCTCAAAGTGAAGTTGGATCAATGATAGGTATTATGGTTTTGCCAAAAATTATTTCTGTTCGAGGCCAGAAATTCCAGTCTGTTCACCTCTGGCTGCTGTCACTGTGCTAGAAGATTCCACAGCTGTTAATTCCGTTGATTGCTCTGCTCTGATTGGTCGACCCCAACGCTTTGATGCTTTGATGTGATTACAGTTACAGATACACGCATGCACACATGCGAGTGTAAGCGCGCACACTCCTCCAGACACACGTTTCACACACACACACACACACACACACACACACACATTTTGAGGTTGAAGGTCATAGGTTGCTGTAAATAAATACTTGAAAAGGAATGCTTGTTAATAGTGAACACACACCGGCAGTAGCCCCTGTGGCCCTTTCACAATTTCCCCAGAAGAAATGTTCTAGTTTCCTTTGTGTTACCCATCTTCATTATGTATGAAAAAAGTTGACAAAGACGAAAACGAAGGACATTTTCACTGTAATTTTAGTTAGTTTTGTAACCACACAATACAGCTTCAGTTAATTATCATCATCATGTAACCTTTAACCCTCAAAACAAATCTGAAATGTCAAAAAAGCCTTGAAAGAAATGTCCTCACTTTGCAAAAATGTCCTCACTCTGTTGGTTAAAAACACGTTCTGGTCCTCACTATGTAAAAAGTACAAGAACACACTCTCTCACACACACATATGGTAACATTTTCTCTCTCTCTCTTCATGTTGTAGTGGGTGAAGCCAGGAACCTGATTCCGATGGATCCAAACGGTTTATCAGACCCGTACGTTAAACTCAAGCTCATTCCTGACCCAAAGAACGAGACCAAACAGAAGACCAGGACCATCCGCTCCTCTCTCAACCCCTGCTGGAACGAGTCCTTCACCTTGTGAGTCAGCAACGCTTCATTCATTTATATATAGGATGGAATAATCATTTCACTGTGGAAGCCCATTTCCTTCAGACGTGATGAAAAAATAAGTTCCAGAAAGTCAATTTAATGAGAAATTCTCTCGAAATAATTAGTTAGTATCTTTTGAAAAAGCTCCACATCATTTCCAGAGAAGTAAATCATTATTTTTGAGAAAGTTTTTCAATATTTTGAGATACTAAGTCACTATTTTGAGAGTAGTTCTCATTATTTGGGGGAAATTTCTCATTATTTTGAGCCACTATATCATTATTTTGAGAACAATTCTTATTAATTTGAGAAAATGTCATTATCTCGTAATACTTACTCATTATTTTGGGGAAATTTCTCATTATTTTGAGCTACTACGTCATTATTTTGAGAATAATTTGTATTATTTTCAGAAAATGTCATTATATCGCGATACTTACTCATTATTTTGGGGAAATTTCTCATTATTTTGAGATACTAAGTCACTATTTCTAGAATAATTCTCATTATTTTGGGGGAAATTTCTCATTATTTTGAGAAAAATTCTTATTATTTTGAGAAACTGTCATTTTATTGTGATACTTACTCATTATTTGGGGGAAATTTCTCATTATTTTTAAACACTAGGTTAATATTGTTAATATTCTTTTTATTTCATATTTGCACAAATGGGCTTTTTGCAGTAAGAAAGAAAATAGAATAAAAGGGCACAAAATAAAAGTAGTTACTTTTTCCCCTGTGTGTGTATTTTCTATAAATAAAAGTTATTCTTATTCTGTGTTTATCCAGTAAGCTGAAAGCCTCAGATAAGGACCGCCGCCTGTCCATCGAGGTGTGGGACTGGGACCGGACCACCAGGAACGACTTCATGGGCTCCATGTCTTTTGGAGTCTCTGAGCTCATCAAAGCTCCCAACTGTGGATGGTCAGTCTCTTTCTGATTGTTTCACCTGTTTCTAATTGTTCTGCTGGTTTATAGTGAGTTGCTGTGATTGATTATATCACCTTTATTTAATCAGGTTTTGAGAATTAGAGCTCTCTTTTAAACTGACTTCTTTTTGCAACCTGTGCAGTCGCCCCCTGCTGGTCATTTGGAAGAATGCAGACACTTCTGCATTGGCTTTACTTTTACTTTTCTGACTTGGAGGCTGCAGTCTGTGGTTGAGACCTGACCTGTATGGTCCTTGTATGCATTTACATATTTACATGCAGAATAAAACTACATAAAACCAGAATAAAACCATTTAAAACCAGAATAAAACCACATAAAACCAGAATAAAACCATTTAAAACCAGAATAAAACTGCATAAAACCAGAATAAAACCATTTAAAACCAGAATAAAACCAGTTCAAACCAGAATAAAACCAGTTCAAACCACATAATACCAGAATAAATCTACATAAAACCAAAATAAACTGTTGATGGTCAGTCTCTTTCTGATTGTTTCACCTGTTTCTAACTGTTCTGCTGGTTTATAGTGAGTTGCTGTGATTGATTATATCACCTTTATTTAATCAGGTATTGAGAATTAGAGCTCTCTTTTAAACTGACTTCTTTTTGCAACCTGTGCAGTCGCCCCCTGCTGGCCATTTGTGAGAATGCAGACACTTCTGCATTTACTTTCCTTTTACTTTTCTGACTTGGAGTTTGCAGTCTGTGGTTGAGACCTGACCTGCTTTGGTAGCAATTATCATTATATTATAAGCTCATAAAAGGCGTCTCTTCACATTCATATAAGGGTCAAGGTTTGAAGGTCTTTTAAATGAGATGTTATTAAGAGTTATTTCTATATTTAATAATCTTAATTTAAGAAATCTTGTCAAGGTAAATTATCTGTCCATGCAGCAAGATCATTTCCCTCAGATTTACTGTTTTATCTGGTTTTTAGACTAAACACCTTTTTTTTCAGTGCAGGAGTGATGGTTCCTGACAATATATAATAGATATTCCATAAGAAAATCAGACGTTTCCAGCTTTAATAGTCATTTACCACATTAACAATGTCTGGACCTTAAGTCTGTTATATTCATTTTAAAAAAAGGAGCTTTTCTTTAAAAAATAAGGACATTACTAAGTGACCCCAAACTTTTGAGCGGTAGTGTGTATATATATATATATATATCTTTTATTTAACCAGGTAAAAGTCTCGTTGAGATTTAAAAAATCTCTTAAAATAATAAATTAACTCTTAAAACCAGATAAATTAAAGCTGCCAGCAGTGATGAACTGATGATTATTTGGTTCTTACCAAGATTAAAAAAAAAACTAGATAATTTGATAGATAATTTATCTTGTTTTAATAGTTAATTTCTTATTTTAAGCGTTCAACATGCTTATTTCTAGATTCAACAATCTTAATTTAAGAAATCTTGTCAAGGTAAATTATCTGTCCATGCAGCAAGATCATTTCCCTCAGATTTACTGTTTGATCTGGTTTTTAGACTAAACACCTTTTTTGCAGTGTAGATAAAATCTAACCAATGAGAGCCTGCGAACATACAAAATACAATGATGTGTACGATTTCCCAAGCCAGTAATGAAATGCAGAGCACAATGATAAACAGTCCAACTTCTTAAGGCTCTGAGTTGTTGCATTCATGAAAAGCAGATCACCGTAGTCCAGTAGAGGCAAAAACGTTCAAAAACGTTTACACTGCAAAAACCAACTGACAAAAAAAAAGTTATTAACTCGAATTAAGCAAATACAGGGTTGAAACAAGTAAAATTATCTGCCAGTGCAGTAAGTAAATGTTTCTTTGTTCAAATTTTTGTTCGGCACTGGAAAACCAATGATGTCTTGAAATAATTCCAAATCTACTAATTTCGAGCAATTGTCGCTTCAAAAGCCCGACTGTAGTAACATTAAAATAAGCCAGAAATACTTGAAACTAGCATATTTTGGTGATAGAAAATGCTTTTGAAATATCATTCAAACTACATGCAACTAAAACTCTCAATTGGAACCAATATTTAAGGTAAAACCTCACCATATTCAACAGTTGAATAGCTTGAAAAGCATGAAAAAGCTCATAATGTCAATCCTAAAAACAAGTCTTTACACAATAAGATAATTACATAAGCACATAATAATAATACTAATAATTAAATAAGCACATAAAGCTATGGTCAGTAGGTAAATTATACTCAAAACAATATAATTAAGATTCTATTGATTCCATAAGAAAATCAGACGTTTACAGCTTTAATAGTTTAGATTAGATTCAACTTTATGGTCATTGAATAGAGTAACAGGTACTATGACAACGAAATGCAGTTTAACATCTAACCAGAAGTGCAGATTAATAAAGTGCAAGGTATTTACATATGAACACAGTGTATAGATATAGTGCAGGTATGAATTGAATATGCTATAGGATATATACAGTGAATTAATATGTTATAGAAATATATACAGTCAAGAATGTACAATAAAGCAGCACATTAACAATTTCTGGACTGTAAGTCTGTTATATTCCTTTTTTTTAAATGTGATTTTCTTTAAAAAATAAGGAGTAATGTCCTTATTTTTTAAAGAAAAGCACATTTAAAAAAAAATGAAAATAACAGAGTGACCCCAAACTTTTTTTTAGCGGTAGTGTATATTTTTCTAAACCGTTTAAACTCAGCAACAGGAATGACATAAGTGGATAAAGTGTGTTCATTGATACTAACCTGGCTACCAACCAACCAACCGACGTCACTGAGAAGCAGAAACAGACTCTCCTCACTCTGACAAACAGCACCTGGCAGCGTCATTTCCTCCTCTTTCTGTCTTTGTCCGCCTGCTTTGTCTCATCCTGATAAACACACACTCTCGCTCCGTGGCCATGTTAGCATACCTGCCGCCACCAGGCCTAAACCAGCCTGATCGACTGGAGGCTTTGTGCACGCTAACAAAGCTCCAGGAAATAAACGTAGCTCGGAAACTACTACGCTGTGTGTTTGTCTGCTGTGTGTTCCAGTCGGTGAGGATGTGTACGTTAGAGATGAAGTCTAGCTGCTGACACAGAGCAGACAGGAAAACAGTCAGACAAGCTGCTGATGATTGGATGAAGTGGTGCACAGGTTTAAAGTTTTATCATAAGAGATGCACGCTGCAAAAAAGTTGTTTAGTTGTTTAAAAGTTGTTCTAAAAACAAGATAAAAACACAAAATCTGAGAGAAATGATCATTCTGCATGGACAGATATTTTCACTTGACAAGATTTCTTAAATTAAGATTATTAAATCTAGAAATAAGCAGGTTAGACGCTTAAAATAAGAAATTAACTCTTAAAACAAGAATAAAACAGAATAAAACCAGTTAAAACCAGAATAAAACAGAATAAAACCAGAATAAAACCACATAAAACCAGAATAAAACTACATAAAACCAGAATAAAACCATTTAAAACCTGAATAAAACCATTTAAAACCAGAATAAAACCACATAAAACCAGAATAAACCAGTTAAAACCAGAATAAAACTACATAAAACCAGAATAAAACCATTTAAAACCAAAATAAAACCACATGAAACCAGAATAAAACTACATAAAACCAGAATAAAACCACATAAAACCAGAATAAAACTACATAAAACCAGAATTAAACCAGTTAAAACCACAGTAAAACCAAGAGATTTCTTAAATAAAACCAGAATTAAACCAGTTAAAACCACAGTAAAACCAAGAGATTTCTTAAATAAAACCAGTTAAACCCAGAATAAAACTACATAAAACCAGAATAAAACCATTTAAAACCAAAATAAAACCACATGAAATCAGAATAAAACTACATAAAACCAGAAAAAAACTACATAAAACCAGAATAAAACCAGTTAAAACCACAGTAAAACCACAGTAAAACCAAGATATTTCTTAAATAAAACCAGTTAAACCCAGAATAAAACCTCATAAAACCAGAATAAAACTACATAAAACTAAAATAAAACCAAATGAAACCAGAATAAAACCAGTTCAAACCACTTAAAACCACATAAAACCATAATAAAACCATTTAAAACCAAATAAAACCAGTTCAAACCATAGTAAAACCAAGAGATTTCTTAAATAAAACCAGTTAAAACCACATGAAACCAGAATAAACCATTTAAAACCAGAATAAAACCATTTAAAACCAGAATAAAACCAAGAGATTTATTAAATGAAGATTATTAAATCTAGAAATAAGCATGTTGAACGCTTAAAATAAGAAATTAACTCTTAAAACAAGATAAATTATCTAACACTTCTAAATCTAAAGTTTTTTTTATCTTGGTAATAAACTAATAATCATCAGGTCACTCTGCTCGGGCCAGTTCATCACTGCTGGCAGCTTTCAGTTATCTTGTATCCCTAAGAGTTAATTTCTTATTTTAAGTGTTCAACATGCTTATTTCTAGATTTAATAATCTTAATTTAATAAATCTTGTCAAGGTAAATTATCTGTCCATGCAGCAAGATCATTTCCCTCAGATTTACTGTTTTTATCTGGTTTTTAGACTAAACACCTTTTTACAGTGCAGGGACAATAGATCCATCAAAACATTTTAAATTAACTTCTCTCTTCTTTTTTTCTCTGTCAGGTACAAACTGCTGAACCAGGAGGAGGGCGAGTATTACAACGTCCCCATCCCCGAGATGGACGACGTCAACCTGGAGCTCCGACAGAAGTTTGAGGTGAGTTTGACTCAAAGGTGATAAAGTGTAAAGTGCAAACATGTTTATTGTGCACAAAAACAAGACTGAAAGTCTTTAGTAAATCTATGAGTTTTACTGGAGTCACAGCGCTCCGTCATCTCCATCGTTAGTAATCTGCTCTGTTTCATATCAGTCTTTTATAGTCTTTGGTTTGTTGCAGTGACATAACACAACATGGTTTTATTCATAATGATTTCGGTTATTATCAAGAATGTTTCCATGACTGTAGATGTAAAAATGACCAAAAAAGGACACGAAATTATCGAAAAAGACACAAAATGACCAAAAATGGATGTTAAAATGATTTAAAAAAAGACAAAATGACCAAAAAATAGATGTAAGAATTAATAATATAAAATAATGAAATGAATAAATAAATAACTATAAAAACATCAACAACATGTCTATTTGCATGTACAAAGTACAAAGAAAATTCACATTTTAAAAATGGTCTAGAAACATAAATGGCACACTGTGTAAAAAGCCCTTATGATTGCACTTTCAACTGTTATCACTGTTAATAAAACATGCTCAGTGTATTTTCAATAAATAGATGGACTCCATAGAGTTAATCTGTATATTTCTTCCACCACTGCTACAGATACATGTCGCCCTCTAGTGGCCGATCGGTTTCTCTAACAGTTCCACATTAAAACATCTGTGCAGTTTCAGTTTGATGATGATAAACCAAGCAAAACTGGAGACAAGCTCAAATAGATTTAGTATCAAATGATAGAACTGGATGGAACCCTCTTATATGTTAGATTTGACACCTTTGTTCACATTTGCAACATTTAAAATTCTTTATTGAGCATGATAGTGTTTTGAAAGTAAAAAGAAGATTCAAAATCACATTTTATGTTGGACTAAAGGACTAAAAAAGACACAAAATGACTTACAAAGACATGAAAAGACTTGAAAAGGATTCAAAAATGGACAAAATAGCCCTATAAGACTCCGTAGAGTTAAATAAAACTCATATCCTCTTCCTATCTATATTACTAACATGCAGGCATGTGGCACATATTGAACATCACCATGTAAACACTGCAGAGAGGCGTGGGATCTATTGGAGCGAGGACAGATTTATTAAAGTCCTGCTCCGTCTGCACACACACACACACACACACACACACACACACACAAACACACACACACACACACACACACACACACACACACACACACACACACACAGGTGTTCTAATACTGAGAGTAAATGTCATCTCCCCTCAGCCTTGTTGCTTTTAATCCTTAGAAGTCTAAGCATTCACATTATTTAACCCTTTGGAGTTTGGGGCTATTTTGTCTGTTTTGGACCCCTTTTTTTCATTTTGCCTGTATATAAACCACTTAAAAATCTTTACCATGACGTGTTGGTATCATTGTTTTCAGCACAACCTCACCTATATGACCTGATTATTATTTCATTTTGATTTACTGGATCAACATTTTTGACAAAATGACAAAAAACACACGTGAAACACATAAAACATGAAAAACAAACCAAAAGCACACACAGAAACACACACAGAATTACAAAAAACACATACAAACACACTCAAAACACATCAAAAACACAATAAAAATACAAAAAAAAAACACAAAGAAATTGCAAAAAACACAAAGAAATTACAAAAAACATCAACAAAAACAGCAAACCAAAAGATTGCATTACAATGCTAAATGCACAAAGCTTTGATTAGAAATTAGAAAAATCTAAAAATTTGCTAAAAAAGAGTTGATGCATTAAATTGAACATGGAAACTTGTGTAAAAGCCAAAACTTTAGAGTTCAGCTGACAGCAGGAAACATGCTGCTTAAAGTTTCATGGACTCCAGAGGGTTAATCTTCCTTTTCTCTCCATTATGTGCAACTCTGACCTTGACTTCCCTCCGAAGCTATAGCATCTTCTCACAACTGTGTGGTTGCCATGGAAACTGAGGCGAGATGCAACCAGATGTGACAGAAAAGGACGTGCTCCTAGATGATCACTTTGTAAACTCGTAGATAAATGATTAGAACAGGTTAGACTGGTAAAGGCCACAGTTTTATTCTGTCACCTCCCAGCACATGCTCACACCAGCTCACCTTTGACCCCACTAATAAAGTGAGTTTCTCCCTTTTTTCTAGGCCTGCCAGTTAAATATCCACTATCTCAAGGTAGCTCTTCTGCCTGCTTCGTCTCTATTTCTGCATCACGCTCACTTTACTTACTGTGCTGCAGCAGGATTGTTTGTGGACGTCTGCAGGGCTTCCACAAATTAATCTGATTTACTAACAAAGGCTCTCAACAGCATATAGTTGAACCATGCATTATTTCTCCTCTCACACTGACACACTAACTCCCTCCTCCTCTCTGTAGCATGCTAAATGGCACCAATAAAATATATATAAGGGACTACATATAGTTTAAACATTAAGGAACAATTCAGTTTTTGAGGATTTTGCAGCATCTGCTGCAGAGGTCAGCAGCATCAGCAAACGTCTGACGTTTGCAGCATTTGCATTTGGCTTTAAAGCACAAACTAAAAAATCAGCTGGTGTTCCTCCAGCACAAGAAAAAGAACAAGAACAGGTTTAAGTTTCACTATTAAAGGAATACTTCACCCTTTAAATCAGTGATTCCCAAAGATCCACGGGGGGTTGTGAAGCCCTCTTGACTTTAAGGGATGTAATAAATCTAATGTGTTAAATATAGATGAGTCAGCATTTAATTCATTAGTGGGAGAAAAACAACTAAATAAGGGCTACATTAAACGTTTATTCATTTATTTAAATAGAAAAATCACTATAGAAAAGTTTAAAAATAAAGGCTATATCGCGAGAATAAGAACATGTGTAACATTCCTCCTGCAGTATGCACAGGTAACCTCACCTAGTGGTAACCTCACCTAGTGGTAACCTCACCTAGTGGTAACCTCAGCTAGTGGTAACCTCACCTAGAGGTAACCTCACCTAGTGGTAACCTCAGCTAGCAGTAACCTCACCTATCGGTAACCTCACTTAACATTAACCTCACCTAGTGGTAACCTCAGCTAGTGGTAACCTCACCTAGAGGTAACCTCACCTAGTGGTAACCTCACCTAGTGGTAACGTCACCTAGTGATAACCTCGCCTAGCGGTAACCTCACCTAGTGGTAACCTCACCTAGTGGTAACGTCACCTAGTGGTAACCTCACCTAGAGGTAACCTCACCTAGTGGTAACCTCAGCTAGCAGTAACCTCACCTATCGGTAACCTCACTTAACATTAACCTCACCTAGTGATAACCTCGCCTAGCGGTAACCTCACCTAACGCTAACCTCACCTAACAACAGAAAATGCTGAATTTTATTGTCATTGAACAGAGTAACAAGTACCAGGACAACGAAATGCAGTTTAGCATCAAACCAGAAGTACAGAGTAGTATATAAACATAAATAAAGTGCAGGTACACTACAAAAAAGGAGTGTCTAAAAACCAGATCAAACAGTAAATCTGAGGGAAATGATCTTGCTGCATGGACAGATAATTTACCTTGACAAGATTTCTTAAATTAAGATTGTTAGATCTAGAAATAAACATGTTGAACACTTAAAATAAGAAATTAACTCTTAATTAATTAATTCATGTGGAATAATCCAAATGTCATTTATAGAGTTCATAGTTATTCCTGCAAAAAAAAAAAAAACTTTTATTTAACTTTTATTTTATCAGGAAGTCCCTTTAGATTGCGACCTCTTTTTTGAGGGAGACCTATCCAAGATTGGTTGCCAGTTGCAGATTAAAATGACAATGAAAAAACATGGGAACACATAGTAAAAACTGCAGAAAAGAAAAATAGGCAATACACACATTCTACATGCAGAAAGGTACTGAATCCCACTCAGGTAAAACAAGTGCACTTTTCAGTAACATGGACCGTTTAAATTGCTTTAAATTTTTCCAGGGATACTAGGTTTGTAAAATGTAACAAAGTGTGCAGATTATTCCAAATCCACGGGACATCAAGGATTTACTCCGTTCATCAAAGTTTTCTTGGTATACAAATGATCATTCTGAGGGTGAAGTATTCCTTTAATATGAATATAACATTTGTGCATATAACTCCTTGAACATATGTGCTCCCTATCCTGCACCACACAGCGTTGTTGTTAGTAAATCTGTGGAGCCTCGGGCCTCCTCTCCTTTATCTCCTTTAGTCCACAGTCCGTCCTCTACTAGTCCTCCTGTCTCTGGTCGGGACTATAGAAGGCTGTCAGGACCTAGTCACGCATGGTGGACACTGCTGCATCACTGTCACTGTGGCAACAATACAGGAACATCTAAAACATTAGAATATCATTAAAAAGTTCAGTATTTTTTGTCAGTTATTTCAGAAAGTGAAACTCGTATATTATATAGATTCATTACACATAGAGGGAAATATTTCAAGCCTGTTTTTCTTGTAAATTTGATGATTCTGACTTAGAGGACTAACGCCAACCTCCTCCTCATCACCTCCTCCTGCTCCTCCTCCTCCTCTCCTCCCCTTTTCGTTTTTTTTCTCCTCCTCCTGTCCGCCTCTCCTGCTCCTCCTCCTCCTTTTCTTCTCTCCTCCTCCTTCTCCTTCTCTCTTCCTTCTCCTCTCCTCCTCTCCTCTTTTTCCTCCTTCTCCTACTCTCCTTTCCTCTTCTTCTCCTCCTCTTTTCCTCCTCCTCTTTTTTCTCCTCCTCCTCCTCCCCTCTCCTTTTTCTCTTTTTTCTCCTCCTCCTCCTCGTCCTCCTCCTCTCCTCCTTCTCCTCCTCTCCTCCTCCTCTTTTCCTCCTCTCCTCCTCCTCCTCCTCTCCTCTCCTCTCCTCCTCTCCTCCTCTTTTTTCCCTCTCCTCATCCTCGTCCTCGTCCTCCTCCTCTCCTCCCCCTCTTTTCCTCCTGCTGCTCCTCTCCTCTCCTCCTTTTCCTCTTTTTTCTCCACCTCCTCTCCTCCTTCTTCACAATATTCTCATTTTATACTGACACACAGAGTTTTGTGTTTCCATTCTCTCTAAGCCAGAATCATCAAAATTACAAGAAAAACAGTTTTGAAATATTTCACTCTCTGTGTAATGAATCTATATATATTATATATATTTCACTTTCTGGAATAATTAACAAAAGATATTGAACTTTTTCATGCTATTCTAATATTTTGAGCTGTTCCTGTAGACACACATGAGCAGGTGTTTCTGTTCCTGGTGTGCATGCTGACTCCCTCCACACGGTGGCAGTGTTTTATTTCTATTTATCATGAGACTGTTGTGTGGCTGCATTGTGTGTTTCAATACAACTTTGTGTGGTCACTCAATATTCCAACTTTTGCTGTGTTTTCTTTGTGATTTGTTTATGATGAGAAATGTTTCTGTAAATGTGTTTGTGTTTTCAAAATGACTAACATCTGTTGTAAAGGTGATGCTAGATAATCCAGATCAGCATCACCACATTATTCAAATGTTTCCTCCTACAAAAAAGTGGTAAAAGGAATAACTTCACATGTATCACAGTTTGTGATCTCTGGAGATATATACATATATATATATATATATATATATATATATATATATATATTGTTATGAACAATATCTCCACTCCTTAATTAGATATAAATGAATGTCAGTGCAACCAGGCTTTAAAAGTAATGAATATGTTATGAATATGAATGTTGAATATACTTATATATTGAGTCAAAGTAAGAAAGCAAAAAAAGACAGAAAACAGCAAATGTTAACATCATTTTGAGTACATATTTACCCCCCCCCCCCCCTTTTATGATTTTAGCCAAGAAGTTAGCTAAGTAGTTAGCTTAGGAAGCTACTTAGCCAAGAAGTTAGCTTAGTAGTTAGCTTAGCTTCCTACTTAGCCAAGAAGTTAGCTTAGCAAGTTACTTAGCTAAATACTTAGCCAAGAAGTTAGCTAAGTAGTTAGCTTAGCAAGCTACTTAGCCAAGAAGTTAGCTTAGTAGTTAGCTTAGCTTCCTACTTAGCCAAGAAGTTAGCTTAGCAAGTTACTTAGCTAAATACTTAGCCAAGAAGTTAGCTAAGTAGTTAGCTTAGCAAGCTACTTAGCTAAAAATGGATATGGGTAATTTTTTTAACCCATGCTGTGCATTAGAAAACTAGTGACACAAAAAGGGATTTTATTAAAAAATGAATGAAGGAAAATATAAAATTAGGATGATCAAAAGCAAACTACTTAAGGAAAACCTGAAATACTGAATGATACCAATAATTTATTGCAAAGATATAGAACATAAAAATACTTAGTAAAGAAGTTAGCTAAGTAGTTAGCTTAACAAGCTACTTAGCTAAATACTTAGCCAAGAAGTTAGCTAAGTAATTAGCTTAGCAAGCTACTTAGCTAAAAAATGGATATGGGTTATTTTTGACCCATGTTGTGCATTTGAAGAGTAGTGACACAAAAGGGGATTTTATTAAAAAATGAATAAAGGAAACATAAAATTAGGATGTATGATTATCAAAAACAAACTAATTGAGGAAAACCTGGAATACTGAATGATGAAAATAATTTATTGCAAAGATATAGAACATAAAAACTCATACATATCAGGTCACTTTAGACCATGTTGTGCATCAAAGGGTTAATATTGACATTATTCTGCTCTTAATTGACCTAACGAGGTGCAAGTAGAGCCACTTAACCTGAGTGAAACATGTGACAATTGTTATTTTGAGCATATCTTTGTGTTGAGTTAAAGGAGAGAGCCGGTTGGTGTGGCAACAGCTTCTCTCTGCCTGTTTTCTCTATCTGACAGCAGCAGATAACGGCTGCAGCCATGATGGGAGCTGGCAGGGTCCTAATTGCCCTTTTTGTTCAAAGACACTTGGCAGGCCCGTCATTATAACAACAGGGAACCTTGCAGCGCTGGCACCCCCCACCAACCAACGGCCCACCTCACAATTTCCCAAAATGCACCAGTAGAGAGAGATCCTGCTGAATATCTGTGAGGATGTCAGTGTGCAAAAAATAGATCATTATGTTCTCTCAACAAAGAAATAGAAAGATGTCAGTCTGACTTGTTAGTTTTCATCCATCTTGGATCAAATGAGATAATTATAACTGTTTAATAGTTCAGAATTTATCATGTATGTTTGAGTTATAACATAATGTAATCACCAGCATGCAAAATACAGTAAAAATGTAACAGATCAGTAATAAATATAGCACAAACATATAACGTATTCCTCTATACTTTATTCCAGCTATTCTCAACCTTGGGGTCGGGACCCCAGTTGGGGTCGCGAGATGATTTCTGGGGGTCGCCAAATCTTTTTGGAAGTCAGCTCTGTCTCCACTGTGTTCATGTGTTTAAGTCTTTTTTATTATTTTGTGTCTTTTTTTAGTAATTTTGTGACTTTTTTGGTCATTTTGTTTCCTTTTTTGGTCATTTTGTGTCTTTTTTGGTCAATTTGTGTCTTTTTTTCATAATTTTGTGTCTTTCTTATCATTTTGTGGTCAATATGTGTCTCTTTTTAGTCATTTTGTGTCTTTTTTGGTAATTTTGTGTCTTTTTTATCATTTTGTGGTCAATTTGTGTCTTTTTTTGTCATTTTGTGTCTTTTTTTGTCATTTTGTGTCTTTTTTTGGTCAATTTGTGTCTTTTTTGGTCATTTTGTGTCTTTTTTTGTCATTTTGTGTCTTTTTTTAGTCATTTTGTGTCTTTTTTGGGTGATCTGAACTGTGCGTGTGAAATTCTGTTCAGTGAGTGGGGGTTGCGGACAACATGCATGTTAAATTGGGGGTCACGACTCAAAAAGGTTGAGAACTACTGCTTTATTCTACATGGTTATTTTAATGATTTCATAAAAATATGATAGTATATTGTGAATTTATGTTGTATTTTCAACCAGTTTCAAGAGATATTTCAGAACTCTTTTCCAGGCGTTTGTGGTTATTACATTATCAGTTGTTAACGTGTCTTCGGTTTTTAATGAACAGCAGAACGACACTGTAATTAGTCGCATACGAGCTCACTTCCTGCTGAGAAAACTGAAGCAAGCGGTGATTAAGTCCTGCTTAATGTGGCAGTCTGTTATCTCCTCTCTGTGAAATACAGATTTGAACATTTCTGAGTCCCGACCAGCTGTTAAACAGCAGCATGGCGGCTGGAGAAGCGCTCCACGTCCTCTCCTTATTATCATTACTGGCCTGATTTGTTAACGTTGAGCAAATTTAGTAGATAAAATGTCATGTAAATACTGAATATACTTTTTACTTTAATGGTATTTTTCACTGTTGTGCACCACAGAAAGCCAAGCTGGGTCACGGTAAGAAGGTGATCACGCCGTCAGACCACCGGCGGTTCAGTCTGCCGTCCAGTAACATGGACCGCATCCGGCTCAACGACTTCAACTTCCTGGCTCTGCTGGGGAAGGGCAGCTTCGGCAAGGTGAGAACAAGACCAGAGACGTAGATAAAAGATGATTAGTCAGTGTGAAACTTTAAATTTGACAGCCAAATAATGCTAGAAGGGGTTTATGTACGGTGGCCCTGAAGTATACTGCAAAAAGGTGTTTAGTCTAAAAAACAGATCAAACAGTAAATCTGAGGGAAATGATCTTGCTGCATGGACAGATAATTTACCTTGACAAGATTTATTAAATTAAGATTATTAAATCTAGAAATAAGCATGTTGAACACTTAAAATAAGAAATTAACTCTTAAAACCAGATAAATTAAAGCTGCCAGCAGTGATGAACTGGCCCGAGCAGAGTGACCTGATGATTATTTGGTTCTTACCAAGATAAAAAAAACTTTTGGTGTCTTTTTTGGTGATTTCACGTCTTTGGTGTCCTTTTTTTGGTGTTTTTTTTCTTTCTTTTTTGGTCATTTATACATCTTTTGTTTCTTTTTGTGTCTTTTTTTGCTCTTTTTGTGTCTTTTTTGGTATATTTTGTGTGTCCTTTTTGTCATTTTGTGTCTTTTTTTGGTCATTTTGTGTCTTTTTTGGTCTTTTTTGTGTGTTTTTTTGTCTTTTTTGGTCATTTATACGTCTTTTGTTTCTTTTTGTGTCTTTTTTGTGTCTTTTTTTGGTCTTTTTGTGTCTTTTTTGGTCTTTTTTTGGTCAAGATTTATTAAATTAAGATTATTAAATCTAGAAATAAGCATGTTGAACACTTAAAATAAGAAATTAACTCTTAAAACATGATAAATTATCTAACACTTCTAAATCTAAAGGTTTTTTTTATCTTGGTAAGAAACAAATAATTGTCAGATCACTCTGTTCGTGCCAGTTCATCGCTGCTGGCAGCTTTAATTTGATCTGTTTTGTACATTTTTTGTCTTTTTTGGTCATTTTGTGACCAAAATAAGATGTGAAAAGACACAAAATGACCAAAAAAAGACACAAAATGACAAAAAAGACACAAAAAAGACCAAAAAAAGACCAAAAAAGACACAAAAAGACCAAAAAAAGACATAAAAAAGACACAAAAAGAAACAAAAGACGTATAAATGACCAAAAAAGACAAAAAAACACCAAAAAAAGACCAAAAAAGACACAAAATGACCAAAAAAAGACACTAAATGACAAAAAGGACACACAAAAAAACACAAAATATACCAAAAAAGACACAAAAAGAGCAAAAAAAGACACAAAAAGAAACAAAAGATGTATAAATGACCAAAAAAGAAAGAAAAAAAACACCAAAAAAAGGACACCAAAGACGTGAAATCACCAAAAAAGACACCAAAAGTTTTTTTTATCTTGGTAATAACAAATAATCATCAGGTCACTCTGCTCGGGCCAGTTCATCACTGCTGGCAGCTTTAATTTATCTGGTTTTAAGAGTTAATTTCTTATTTTAAGTGTTCAACATGCTTATTTCTAGATTTAATAATCTTAATTTAAGAAATATTGTCAAGGTAAATTATCTGTCCATGCAGCAAGATCATTTCCCTCAGATTTACTGTTTTTATCTGGTTTTTAGACTAAACAACTTTTTTGCAGTGCACACCATGTTGGTGTGTTGTGTGAATTGCTGGTGTGGTTTGCACTTATTGCACGTATTTATGGGAGGTTTGTGTGACATTTTGACATTTTGATGTTGTTTTAAAAATCCATATTTTCTTTAGTTTCATTGTGACCTTTGGTGATCACGTGCAGGTGATGCTGGCGGAGATGAAGTCGACAGAGGAGCTTTACGCCATCAAGATCCTGAAGAAAGACGTGGTGATCCAGGACGATGATGTTGAATGTACGATGGTGGAGAAGAGAGTCCTGGCCCAGAGAGACAAGCCCCCCTTCCTCACACAGCTCCACTCCTGCTTCCAGACTGTGGTGGGTGAAAAACTTCTGTCAAAGTCAGGCTTATTATTCCACCAAGGAAGGTTTTTATTGGGTTCTGTTTTGTCTGTTTGTCAGCAGGATTACGGAAACACTAATTATTCTTTACTTTTGTGTCTTTTTTTTCGTAATTTTGTGTCTTTTTTTAAGTCATGTTGTGTTTTTTTTTTGTCATTTTTTTTGTCATTTTGTGTCTTTTTTGGTCATTTTGTGTCTTTTTGGTCTTTTTTGTCATTTTGTGTCTTTTTTGGTCATTTTGTGTCTTTTTTTAGTCATTTTGCGTCTTTTTTAGTCATTTTGTGTCTTTCTTTAGTCATTTTGTGTCTTTTTTGGTCTTTTTTTGGTAATTTTGTGTCTTTTTTGGTAATTTTGTCTTTTTGGTAATTTTGTCTTTTTGGTAATTTTGTGTCTTTTTTTAGTATTTTTTTAGTCATTTTGTGTCCTTTTGTGTCTTTTTTGGTAATTTTGTGTCTTTTTTGGTCATTTTTTGTAATTTTGTGTCATTTTGTGTCTTTTTGGTCATTTTGTGTCTTTTTTTAGTCATTTTGTGTCTTTTTTTGGTGACTTTGTGTCTTTTTTGGTAATTTTGTGTCTTTTTGGTCATTTTGTGTCTTTTTTTAGTCATTTTGTGTCTTTTTTGGTCATTTTGTGTCTTTTTTTAGTCATTTTGTGTCTTTTTTGGTCATTTTGTGTCTTTTTTTGGTGATGATTTCAGTTCTGGAAAACTCCCATGTTGCATTGCGACACTCCCTCATGTATTCTGATGCATTTCATTGGCCAAGAGACCGAAAATAGGTGGAAAAAACTACAAATAATACAAAACGACGTATCTGCTTTCCGCTTTAATGAAATGCAGTAATGCTTTCCCGCCTTAAATGTGTTAAATAACCTGTTTCAATAAATGTCATATTTGACTTTGACTGAACATTTGCTCTCACTTTCTCTAACCTGACGTCTGTTCAGTCCCTGGCATTTTAAATCAGTGTGTGTTTGTCTTACACCTTCACACATCTCAGATCTTACATTCCTACTTAATGTATTCCCGCTCTTTTCCCGCCGCCCCTGCAGAGAATAATTGACTCGGAGCAGAGACCACCCATGAATACGAAGTCCCCACTGTGACGTCAGCTGTGTGCGTAGACAGACAGGGTGACTCAAGGAGTCTTTAATAAAAACTACATTTACTGATCAAAGCTTCCTGACTTATTATAATGCAGGTGTATGAGCCTCGATGCTGGAAGAGAAACATCATGTCCGGCATGTTAATGTCTCTGGAGGACAATCAGCTGTTAGGACACGTTAAAAAAACATGCTGGAGATAGTTTCTGTCATGCACGGCTGGTTTTAATGTGCACACACTGTATTTCTCTTTCTGCAGCGTCCATTAAAGGAACACTCCACCGTTTTTTCATATTAAAACATGTTATTCGGGTAAGTAAGACGAGTTGATACAGACCTCTTGCGTCTCAATGCGTGCACTCAATCGCCCTGGCGCGCGGAGCTACTTGGCTAGCACTTAGCTTAGCCCAGTTCATTCATTAGGATCCAAACAGATGGACAGTTAGAAGCGACCAAACTCCTCCACGTTTTCCCTATTTAAATACAGCTACACGAGTAGTTAAACGACCAAGTATGGCCACACAAAATAAAACGTGGCGCTTTTCTAAGCGGATTAAAAGGAGAACTATAATGTATGTCGGAATAGCACTTGGGAGCACTTCGACTCGGCGCAGTAATATCATCACTTCCGCTCCCTCTCACTTCCGTCAGGAGTGATGATATTACTGCGCCGAAGTGCTCCCAAGTGCTATTCCGACATACATTATAGTTCTCCTTTTTATCCGCTTCGAAAAGCGCCACGTTTTATTTTGTGTCGCCATACTTGGTCGTTTAACTACTCGTGTAGCTGTATTTAAATAGGGAAAACGTGGAGGAGTTTGGTCGCTTCTAACTGTCCATCTGTTTGGATCCTAATGAATGAACTGGGCTAAGCTAAGTGCTAGCCAAGTGGCGCCGCGCGCCAGGGCGATTGAGTGCACGCATTGAGACGCAAGAGGTCTGTATCAACTCGTCTTACTTACCCGAATAACATGTTTTAATATGAAAAAACAGTGGAGTGTTCCTTTAAGAGCTGCTCTTTAGGAGAATAACATCTTTTTCTTTTCTTTTTTTTAATGTAGGACCGGCTGTACTTTGTGATGGAGTACATCAACGGTGGAGACCTTATGTATCATATTCAACGTATGGGCAAGTTCAAAGAGCCGCAGGCAGTGTAAGGACTCCTGTTCTAACAATAACCAAGATATTCACCACGCAGATAAAATGCTTTACACCAGGGTAGTCAAACTCTGGCCCGCGGGCCAAATTTGGCCCGCAGTGTAATTTTATTTGGCCCGCGAGGCAATACCAAATTATTATATTATTATTGTACTATAAAAGCTGACCCGCCGGTATTATACGGCGCATTTACCGCTAATTCTAGATTTATTATTGTTATTTTATTTTTAAATGTATTAACCTGTTGAAAAACTTTATTTTGATATTGAAATCAGAAGGATGCAAATAGAAAAGAGGCATACGATTTTTATTTAATTTTTATTTAATAAATTAATGACATTGATGTGTTTTTTATTTGAAATTTGATTTTGCATGTCTGCACTATTTAGTTATATATTGTATGTTTATAAGCGTTGCTGGTTCCATATTTAATGTTAAAGCAAAACATGTTTGGTATATATTAAAAGGTTTATTTGTTCAATGTTGGCCCGCGATTTTATTCAAGTTTTAAATTTTGGCCCATTGTGTATTTGAGTTTGACACCCCTGGTTTACACCCACATAGAGCTTTAGTTAACCCTTTGATCACAACATATGGACCCCTCTTCTAATGCACTACATGCGTCAAAAATTACCCTCATTCATTCCCCATTATTTAATGGTTGCTGTGTGTTGCTTTGCTCTATTTAAAAAAAAAAAATCCATTTATTTCATCATTGAATAGTCCAAGTATTCTTTGAATATCTTTTTTTTTATCACAACCGATCATTATATCCATTTTTCCTTTCATACTTCATGAAGAAAAATATTTTTTGTATTTTTACATCAAGTTTACACACATTAGAAGCGTAGTGATAAAAAAAGTGATTCACTAAATTAACAATTTGAGTATATGTGTAACTATGTTTGTCTTATTTTGAAGGTTTAACTTTGACTCTATGGAGTCTTGGACAATTTTGTCAATTTTTTAAATCCTTTTCATGTCTTTTTTGTGTGTATTTTTTGTCTTTTTGTGCCTTTTTTATAGTTATTTTGTGTCTTTTTTAGTCATTTTGTGTCTTTCTTGTGTCTTTTTTTGGTCATTTGTGACATTTTTTTGTCATTTTGTGCATTTTACACACATGGGTCAAAAATGACTATAATAATAATTATAATCATATTTCTGATGCTATTTGACAGTGTTTTACTGTAATTTCGACAAACTTTTTTTTTTTTTTTTTACAGTGAACTCTATTCAAAGATTTGTGTATTTTAGACTTAATATTATAATGTTATATTTTAGTCTTAATATAATTTTATCTCACTTTTTCTCCGGAGTTTGTAGTTACTTTAATTTTTAATCATTATTTCTCTGAAATAAAGCAATATTGAAATCTAAAATTTTGTTACAAGATAAAACAGACATAAAGGAGTTCATTTTTAGTTATAACTCAATTTTGACCAAAAATGTAGTTACTTTGTAGGGTAGAATAGAGTAAAACACATCGTCTTCGTAGCATCCATGTTGTTTCCACATTACGATTAAAAGCAAATAAATATACCGAAATAGGAATATCCGTGGAGCATGTGAACGCACCATTGGCCTTAAATTAGTTTAGTAGCTTTAGTTAACCCTTAATTCAATTTATTTTATGATAGAATAGTCCAAGTATTTTTTGAATATCTTGTTTTTGATAACAACTGATAATTATATCCATTTTTCCTCTCATACTTTATGAAGAAAAATAGTTTTTGTATTTTTACATCAATTTTACACACATGGGTCAAAAATTACTCATTCATCCATATTTGATTTAAAATTAAATGACCTAATACTATAATAATAATAGTAATTTGTTTCAAATAGTTACTTTAGCAGTAAGAGGGGCCAAACACTCATATATTTAATATATTTAACATGTTTATGTATCATTTTGTCACACATACAGTGGATCTGGAAGGTATTCACAGCGCTTCACTTTTTCCACATTTTGTCATGTTACAGCCTTATTCAAAAATTAATTAAATTCATTTTCCTTGAAATTATGCACACAATACCCCGTAATGAAATGTTTGACCCATGTTGTGCATTTGAAGCGTAGTGATACAAAAAGGGTTTTTATTCAAAAAGTAAAAAATAAAAACAAAAAAATAGGATATATGATGATCAAAAACAAGTTGATTGAGGAAAACCTGGAATACTGAATGATGAAATTAATTTATTGCAAAGATATAGAACATAAAAACTCAGTCGGGTCACTTTAGACCATGTTGTGCATCAAAGGGTTAAAGAATCAGCAGTGTTGCACTACGCGACACCTAAAATTCTAATATTTTGTGTGCAAACAACAGCTTGTTTTATCAATTTCACAGTTTATGAGTTTTTGTATTCAGTAGAATCACTTCTCTGACACATTTTCTTTTGTGCAGATGGGTTATTTATTTTCTCATTTTGGATTTGGCAGGTTTTATGCTGCAGAGATCGCTGTCGGTTTGTTTTTCTTGCACCGAAAAGGAATCATCTACAGGTGGGTGAGTCAGAGAGAAAGCAGTTTAATGCAATGACGCACCACATTCAACTCAAAATTAATTCGCTGCTACATGGAGAAACAAAACGAGTAAAGGCTGTGAAATGTTTTGTTGTAAGCAGGAATAGATTTGTGAAGTGGAAGAGAAACATAAATGTTAATCTGCATGTTGGAAATGGAAGGAGCAGAGTGTGAGTCATTGAAGACGGAGCAGAAAAAGTGAAGTAAAATCAATGTGGAATGATTCTGAGGCAGCGTAAGGGGAGAAAAACATGGTAGACAAGCTGAAGATGAAGATATGGGAGTTGGAGTTAGACATGATGAAGTGGTTTAGACATCAAGTTGAGACTGAGAGACTGATGGGCAGATTAAACCAGAGAAAGGACAAAAACACTCAGGAGATAACAGGCGAGACAGACAGAAGAGGAATTAAGTAAAGGGAGGAAACATCCAGAGAGACATGAATACACTGTAAAAAAAAAAAAAAAAGAAGGTGTGTCTGAAAACCAGATAAAACAGTAAATCTGAGGGAAATGATCTTGCTGCATGGACAGATAATTTACCTTGACAAGATTTATTAAATTGAGATTATTAAATCTAGAAATAAGCATGTTGAACGCTTAAAATAAGAAATTAACTCTTAAAACAAGAATAAAACCACATAAAATCAGAATAAAACCAATTAAAACAGAATAAAACCACATAAAACCAGAATAAAACCAGTTCAAACCAGAATAAAGCCAGTTCAAACCAGAATAAAACCAGTTAAAACAGGATAAAACCCAGTTCAAACCACTTAAAACCAGAAAAAAAACCCAGAATAAAATCACATACAACCACATAAAACCAGAATAAAACCAAGAGATTTCTTAAATAAAACCAATTCAAACCAGAATAAAACCAGTTCAAACCACTTAAAACCAGAATAAAACCACATAAAACCACATAAAACCAGAATAAAAACATTTTAAACCAGAATAAAACCAAGAGATATCTTAAATAAAACCAGTTAAAACCAGAATAGAACCAGTTCAAACCACTTAAAACAGAATAAAACAACATGAAACCAGAATAAAACCAAGACATTTCTTAAATTAAGATTGTTAAATCTAAAAATAAGTATGTTGAATGCTTAAGAAGAAATTAACTCTTAAAACCAGATAAATTATCTAACACTTCTAAATCTAAAGTTTCATCGCTGCTGGCAGCTTTAATTTATCTTGTTTTAAGAGTTAATTTCTTATTTTAAGTGTTCGACATGCTTATTTCTAGATTTAATAATCTTAATTTAATAAATCTTGTCAAGGTAAATTATCTGTCCATGCAGCAAGATCATTTCCCTCAGATATACTGTTTTTATGTTTTTTTACACCTTTTTTGCAGTGTAGGAAAAGAGGCAAGTATCAAACCCATAATTATCACAAAAGCAGAAGTAGAAAGGACAAGAAGAAATGCTCCAAAGAGACCAAAGTCACCCTGTCCTCCCTCAGTACTCGAGCTGAAGGACCAGCAGCATCTATTCTGCATTTCTCACCAGCCCTGTGTGACAGATATAGCTGCCTGAAGTGGAGAGCGAGGAGGGGAGAAAATGAAGAATTGAGACATGAAACAGAAGCACAAACAGACTGAATTGTAAGAGCAGAAAGGCACGGAGGGAAAAATGACTTCAGGCCAAGAAATGATTGTTTGCTCTGCGGCGTATGATGTGTGCTGCAGAGAGATAAACTGGCCAGAGACGTTTCTCTGCTGCTCTCTGGACACAGACAGCTGTCAGCAGAAAAAAGGTGTTTAGTCTAAAAAACTGATAAAAACTCTAAATCTGAGGGAAATGATCTGCGCAAAATTTTGCATTGAAGTGAATGGGATGGCCGAAAAAAATTAGGGAAAAAGAACAATAATTGGAGATTTTCAAACGTCTACTTCTCCGGCATAATTGTCAAAAAATAAATTTGAAAACTGTGCTCCAGGCCGCAAATTCCACTCTACAGAAATAATTTATACATAGAAACGTAGGAAAATTAGTCTTCTCCCTCACAATCCTCTGGTAAAGCTGTCAGAGTTATAGTTTGGGCGTAGGACGCACAGATGATCCACCAACACCACCAACAGCCTCATTGGCTCCCATATTAAAAACGCAGGAAGATTGAAGAAAAAGGGAGATGTAACAGTTTTTTTTGATCGCTCTAACAAAGCTATTTTTTCATTTTTCTTTAAAAAAAAAACATATGTAGACGTTCAGGAAGAACTCAGGACGCTCAAAGTGAAGTCGGATCAATGATAGGTATTATGGTTTTGCCAAAAATGCTTTCTGTTCGAGGCCAGAAATTCCAGTCCAACTCTGGCTGCTGTCACTGTGCCGGAACATTCTACAGTGGCAGTTAATTCTGTTGATTTCTAAAGCCTTTGATCCTTTGATCTATCTCTCTCAGAATGACAGAACCAGACACACAGACAGACAGACACAAACACACACACACACACTCCTCCAGATACACATGCTTCACACACACACACACACACACCCACACACTCCTCCAGATACACATGCTTCACACACACACACACACACACACACACTCCTCCAGATACACATGCTTCACACACACACACACACACACACACACACACACACTCCTCCAGATACACATGCTTCACATACACACACACACTCCTCCAGATACACATGCTACACACACACACACACACACACACTCCTCCAGATACACATGCTACACACACACACACACACTCCTCCAGATACACATGCTTCACACACACACACACACACACACACACACACTCCTCCAGATACACATGCTTCACACACACACTTACACACACACACACACACACACTGCTCCAGATACACATGCTACACACACACACACACACACTCCTCCAGATACACATGCTTCACACACACACACACACACACACACACACACACACACACACACTCCTCCAGATACACATGCTTCACACACACACTTACACACACACACACACACACACTGCTCCAGATACACATGCTACACGCACACACACACACACACACACACACACACACTCCCTCCCTGCTTTCCAGTCTGCACCTGTCCTATCTGAATAAAGGTAAAAAGACCCCAGAAAGTCTGACAGTGTGTCTGTGCTGCAGGGACCTGAAGCTGGACAACGTGATGCTGGACTCTGAGGGCCACATCAAGATTGCTGACTTCGGCATGTGTAAGGAGAACATGTATGAAGGGATGAGCACACGCACCTTCTGTGGTACTCCGGACTACATCGCCCCAGAGGTCAGCCTCACACCTCTGTTATTCTCTATGAATGTTTGTCCTCTATGTTCTGGATTTGAATTGTCCATTCACAAAATAGGTCTTATCCAAACATAGCTTAGCAACCGTAACCATGTGCAGCAGGTGTGTCAATCAGTTTCTGATTGTTTCAAAATAGTAATACTTAGTATCTCCAAATTATACAAGAGATACTAAGTCATTATTTTTGAGATGTTAAGTCATTATTTTGAGATATTAAGTAATTTTGAGATATTAAGTCATTTATTTTGAAATATCAAGTCATTGTTTTCAGGTATTAAGTCGTTTAAAAAATACTAAGTCATTATTTTGAATGTTAAGTTATTATTTTGAGATACTAAGTCCTCATTTTGACATATCAAGTCATTGTTTTCAGATATTAAGTAATTTTGAGACATTAAGTCCTTATTTTTGGCATTCTTAGTCATTATTTTGAGATACTAAGTCATTATTTTGAGCTATTAAGTCCTTATTTTGACATATCAAATCATTATTTTCAGATATTTAGTTGTTTTTAAAAAAAATACTAAGTCATTATTTTGAGATACTAAGTCATTATTTTGATATATTAAGTCATATTTTTGTGATACTAAGTCGTTTTTCTTAAATACTGTCATTACTTTGAATGTTTAGTCATTATTTTGAGATATTAGCTTGTTATTTTGCAATATGAAGTCATTATTTTTTAGATACTACGTTGTTATTTTGCAATAGTTGGTCATTATTCTGCAATAGTTAGTCATTATTTTGTGATATTTGGTCATTATTTTGTGATATTTCATCATTAAAGAAGCTTACAGGATCTCTTTTGTTTTATGGGCTTCCATAAAGATCATTCATAGTGAATCATCTATGAAAGAGTACAACAACAACTTATGAAACCATTTATGCACAGAGCGTAAAGAGCCGAGATGATTCATTCAGAGTAATGTTGTTTGCAAGATGTTTGTTTGTCTGTCTGGAGATACATATATTCTATATTTATCTGGTGAGTCATGAGGGAGCACGCTGTCTCTCAGGTGGGAGGAGAGGGAAACCCCTCACTGCTTCTTTCTAACACCAAACTTCAGTTAAACAGGTTTCTGATATAAAAATAAACCAGACAAGCAGTTATTTTTCACTTGATATTGAACACTGCATATTAATGACTGCCTGAGCCATTTTAACCCTTTTATGCACAACATGGGCCTAAAGCAGGGGTCTCAAACTCAAATTACCAGGAGGCCGCTGGAGGCAGTATCAAAATGGCCAAATAAAGACACAAAATTACACAAAAAAAGACACAAAAAGACAGAAAAAAAACTAAGTTACTTAAAAAAGACACAAAATTACACAAAAAAAGACACAAAAAGACAGAAAAAAAACTAAATGACTTAAAAAAAGACACAATAGACACAATTTCGTGACACAAAAAAAGTCACGAAATTACTAAAAAAGACACAAAATTATTAAAAAAAGACACAAAATTACTAAGAAAGACACGAAATGACTAAAAAAGACACAAAAAGACACAAAATGACCAAAAAAAAGACAAATTGACCAAAAAAGACACAAAATTATTTTAAAAAGACACAAAATTACCAAAACAAGACACAGAATTAATTAAAGTTTAATGTGAGTTTTATATGAATGGCACTTTACCGTGTTGTGTGTGGAAGGTCCCTTTAATTACCTTTTTGGTAATTTTGTGTCATTTTTTTTTATAATTTTGTGTCTTTTTCAAATATTTTTGTGTCTTTTTTGGTAATTTTGTCTTTTTTATAATTTTGTGTCTTTTTTTAAATAAGTTTGTGTTTTTTTTTAAATAAGTTTGTGTCTTTTTTGGTCATTTTGTGATTGAGTTGGATACCCCTAAAGTGACCCGACTAAGTTTTTATTTTCTATATCTTGGCAATAAATAATTAATTCAATAATTTCATCATTCAGTATTCCAGGCTTTCCTCAAATGACTTGTTTTTGATCATCACACATCCTAATTTTTTGTTTTAATTTCTTGCTTTTTGTATAAAATCCCTTTTTTTATCACCACTCTTCTAATGCACAAGGTGATTTCTGACCCATGTTGTACATTTGAAAGTGTTTATATGTTGTCACGAGTTTAAAGCCTGACAAAGAAGACACAAATATTAACTATCCTATATTGTTATTGGTGTTTTTCCAATGTAAATTATTATTTGGTGGCTCTAATAAGTCTCAAATGTTAAAATATGTGATTTTCCAATGTAATCTGGTGGTTCTAACAACTCTTTTAACCCTCTGGAGTCCATGAAAGCGCCGGAGCACGACTTCTTTATGACGTCAAAAAAAGACACAAAAATGACCAAAAAGACACAAAAAGACACAAAATGACCAAAAAAGACACAAAAAGACACAAAATGACAAAAAAATGTCACAAATGACCAAAAAAAGACACAACAACGGACACAAAATGACTAAAAAAGACACAAAATAACTATAAAAAAGGCACAAAATGACAAAAAATACACACAAAATAGACATGAAAAGGATTTAAAAAATGGACAAAATTCTTAAACCTTAAACCTTCAAAATAAGACAAACATAGTTACACATAAACTCAAATTGTTAATTCAGTGAATCACTTTTTGTATCACTACGCTTCTAATGCACAAGGTCATTATTGACCCATGAGTGTAAACTTGATGTAACAATACAAAAACTATTTTCTTCATAAAGTATGAAAGGAAAAATGGATATAATGATCTGTTGTAATAAAAAAAAAAAAAGATATTCAAACACACAGCCAGCATGAAATAACATGTTGTGCATTAGAAGGTGTTTATATGTTGTGCATCAAAGAGTTAGTAGCTCTCATTAATTTGATTTATTGCATTAAATCTGTGCAGTTCTGACCTGGAAAGTCATTTTTAAATAACTTTCCTATGCAACATAAAACCCAGAATGAACCTTTGGCAGGTGGCAAACCCACAGAAATGTTACATTGTAACTGTGAACTGGATAAATTGCTGCAATTCTGTCTGTGTTAAAAGCGAGTGCAGCTGTGATTGGGCTGCTTGCATTTGTGTCTGCATGATTATTATTATTGTGTGAGTGTGTCAGTGTGTAGACTGAGTGTGGGAGGAGGTGTAGGTTGGCAAATTGGATGGTTGGAGAAAGCTCCTTTGTTATAGCAGCTCAGAATAGCTGACTTTATTTAATGGTGGTTGATTTGGTTGGAGTTTCAGAGAGAAATGCTACGTTACAGAGCTTTTGTTCAGTTTCTCTTCATATCTTTACTGGAGCTCTCTGAGGTTACTAAAAAAGACACAAAATTATTACAAAAAGACCAAAAAAAAGACACAAAAAACACAAAATTATTACAAAAAGACCAAAAAGAATATACACAAAAAAGACAC